>NW_027069626.1:570696-588978 GCF_002906115.3 Quercus suber | reverse complement strand
AAAAGAAAAATATTAAAAAAAAAAAAAAAAAAAAAAAAAAAAAAAAAAAAAAAAAAAAAACCATACTCCATCCTACATAAGATGTTAATTGAACTATATACTATAAAACTCTTGACAGGCAATTTTGGTTGTTTCACCCTCTTTTGTGGGCTGTTAAGCCAAAAATCTCCCTTTTCAAAATATTTAGGAATGGATCTCCATTTTGTAACTTGATTCAAGTAAAATGAAGTTCTACCTGCACTTTGATTTTTCAAAAATCATGTTTTAAGTAAATTAGGCTAAGGTAGTAGCAGTTGATGTTGCAGTTTCTTTAAAAACTTTCTTAGGTAGAACTTGAGTTACATGGAAAAATTTTCTATGTAGAACTCAATTGTAGAGAAATCAAGTTGTGTGTAATATCTTGGTATTGAAATTGATCCTTCTGGAAGATCTCAAATAATCTTTGCTTACTCACATGGCTTGCTGCAACTTTTTTTATACAAAACTCAATTTCTCTATAACATGGTTCTTTATTTTTATTTTTATTTTTAACATAACTTGATTTTTCTACCCAGAAATTTTTTTTGGTGTAACTCTAGTTTACTAAACCCAAGTAACACTGGAGCAATTTTTTTAAAAAAATTCCATATTAGCCGTTACTGCCTCACTCTAATTTACTTAGAAATCAATTTTTTAAAAATTAAGTTGCACATAAGAAAAAAGGGCTTTTTGGCTTAAAAATAACTCAAAAGAGGGCTAAAAGCCCAAATTGCCTAGGTGAACTACCATCTTTTTCTCTATCAAAATGTAGTTTCAAAGAGCAAAAGGACAAAAACAAAATAATGGAGTTATAGGACCCAAATTTGGCCAGATCACGTTAGATGGGATAAGCTTGAAAAGGCAATAATTGAGCCAGACCTTGTGAGTATTCCATTTTTGCTAAAGCAATAATGAATGAGCAATACTAAGATCGCAAAATCATAGGCAACTTTTGTCACAATTTGCCATATAACAAGTTGTAAGTTTGAGTCCTATAATTCCATTATTTTGTTTTTGTTCTTTTTCTTTTTGAAACGACATTTGATTGAGAAAAAGATGATAGGTTAAGAGGGTGAATTTTGCTGTTTAGCTCTCTTATGCATAATTTTTAAGCCAAAAAACTCTTTCTCTTTTTTATTTTATTATGTGGATCTCAGTTTTTTAAAATAGATTTCTAAGTAAATTAGGGTGAGGTAGTAGCGGCTAATATGGTAACTAATTAGCGCCAATGGTGAGTTTAAATGGCTCATTTTTTTTTTTTTTTTTTCGTAATTATTTTTATACTTTCGTATTGAAGCTATTTGACCAATAGCCCAGATAAGCAAGCAACTTGTGGGCTAGACATGGCAAAACAGGTAGGTCGAGTCAATCGGGTTGCGGGTTAAAACGTTTCATTTTAAGCGGGTTAAAAACGAGTTTGGGTCAATTGGGTTGTAGGTCAAATCGGTTCGGGTTGGATTGACCCGTATTTTTCACATGAATTTTTTATTATAAAGAAAACAATATATATTTGCCATTTGAAAAGTCATGCAATAAATTACTTGATGTAAAATGCATTACTTTGAATTCACCACTTATATCAAGAATGAACTCAGTTAAACTTATTAATATTTATTCAATAATTTTAAAATTATACAAATCTTAATATTGCTATCTAAAACAAAATAACACAAAGATAAGTAAAACAAATACACAATTTTTTTTTTTTTTTTGTTCTAGTTAGTTCAACTTGTAAAATCTCTGATGGTTGTATAAGAGATCTGGGGTTCAATCTCCACCTATACCAAAAACTAATTGATGTCTTGGTCTAATAATAAAGAGCTATCATTAAGAGCAGACACCATAGGTTGAAACTCTATATAAAAAAAATACACAAGTTTTATTTCTACACAATATCCACATCCCAAAATATAAAACAAAATTACAAATGACTTATTGGATAACTCATTTGACAAAGAATAAAAACATATAAGAAATTTACAATCTTGAAAATTAATTTTATAATCTATCATCAATTGTGGTTGGCACTCTATTTCAATTTGAGATATACATTAAAGTTTGATTGTTTACTTATTTATACATAGCATCTTTTATGAATATCATATTATTATTAAGCAACAGACACTCTAGGAAATATCATAATTTATTTTGAAAAACCGTTTATTTTGGACATAAATTGTTAAAAAATAGGTCTAAGCGTTCATAATTTATGCTAATTTGATACTTTGGTTTCACTATTTTCACACATGTATACAATTTTAAATCTATGTTTTTAACTTTACTGTAACCAGATTATCTTAACATATACTTTACTATTTGATATTTAAAATTTTTTACTCATTACAGAATGCTCAACCATTCATCTTTCAATTAATTTGCATGTAGTTATGTAAATGTCTCAATTGTTTCTTTAAAGCTCACAACAAACAATTAAACCAATATTTTTTAATTTTATTTTTTTTTACCCAAAAAAAAAGTTTTAAAAAATTGTTCGGGTTCGGGTCGGGTCTGGTCGGGTCACGAGTCAACCAATTTTTAATTTGGGTCAAAAAATTGGGTTTGGGTTAGGTATTTTCCAGGTTGAGTTAGGTCAGAAAATTCTGACCCGTTTTGCTAGGTCTACTGCGGGCACTCCCACCTCAAAAAAAAAAAGAAAAAAGAAAAAAGAAAAAAAAAGATAAGATAAATGCAAAAAAGCATTAAGGATAGGGGGATGTGAACACCTAAACTTTTGCATTTTTGACTGTCAAAAAAGGTAGTAATGTAACTTTAAAAAAAGATTTTCATTTTAAAAGGTTTGAGCATTGTATAATATAATCATGAAACCTAATTTCATACCTACCCTAGAAAGGTTTGTCAATTGATTATTATAATAACCTCATACTTTTAAAGGTTGTAGAGAGGGAAAATTCTCAACCTATCACAAGCTAACACGTTACATTACTAAGTCCACAAAATACAAAGCACCACGTACTACTACTGGGTTTTGCTATCGCTACTTAGAAACCAATAGAAATTTGCCAAGTGTCATGCAAAGACCAATCACACATCAGCACGTGTAAGTGATGATATAAGCAACTTTGCACGTGTAAGCAATGACATAACCAGTCCAGCACGTGTAAGTGATGACATAAGCGAATCAATCAGGCTTTGACATATGTCATCAATCAGACTTCGCCACGTGTCGTTCACCCACCTCCAAACTCCTATAAATAGAAGCCTTCCTAAGATATTTTAGAGGACACCAAGCCATCTAGAAGAGGAGACCAAGACATCTCAGGAAGGACCTTGAAGACATCTTGAGTTCAGAAGTCTAGAAGCCTCCAGTAACTTCAAGAACTTCAACCTTCAAATAAGAAGAACATTCGAAGCAGAATTATCCAAACTACCTACCTAGATCTCAAAGTTCACTGGAATCAAGCTTGAAAGCCTCTAAAAACCTCAACAAACCACAAAAGTAGTGAAGCTCTACGGATTCAAGCCTCTAAAGTATCGAAGAACTTCCACCACAAAACCTTCAAATACGAAGAACATTCAAAGAGGAATCATCTAAATCATATTCTTAGATCTCAACGTTTATTGAAATCAATCTCAAAAGCCTCCAAAAACCTCACAAACCACAAATTAGTGAAGCTCTATGGATTCAAGCCTCTAAAACCCCGAAAAACTTTCACTACAAATCTTTGAAGACAAAGAACACACGAAGAACGTGAAGACAAAGGATTTCTAACAAACTCATAGCCAGAGATTCATTGTAATTCTGTTTCAAAGATCTTCCATCCATTCTTCAACCAAATTGAAGTATATTTGGTGTTCGAATCAAAATCACATTACCACAAATCTAATCAACAAATCTTTCAAAGAGATCAAATCAGAGGATCACAGTTTTATAATCACAGAGAATTGTACCACACATTCATCAATACAAATTCGTATTTGTGAAACTATTTTTACTTGTTTGACTTATATCGAACCGAGAAATTTAGTCGTCCACAAAGGTATCTGACAAATAGGAGTAGCGTTAAGAGCATTCTCATCAAGAATGCTAAATGCTATAAATGCTATTTTTTAACATTAAATTTGTAAAAAGCACACTCCATTAAGAATGCTAAATGCTATTAATTTTGACATCTTGCTGAAGTGCACTCTAAAAAATGAGAGCACACAGTAGCAAGATAGTATAATTTTTTAATATTTTCTCTTTCTTCTAATCTCTCATTCTCTCTCTCTTTCTTTCTGATCTCTCTACCTTTTCTCTCTTTTTCTCTGCCTCTTTGTCTCCCTCTTTCTCACATCAAGCTTCTTATTCTTTTCTTTCTTTCTTTTTTTTTTTTATTTTTATTTTTATTTAGTTTTTAGCTCCAAATCAGCACTGGTGTGGAGATTGGCATGTAGATCCTACTCTTTGTCTCCCTCTTCCTCACATCAAGCTTTTTTTTTTCCTGCTCCAAATTAGCATCGGTGTGGAGATTGACATGCAGATCCTACTCTCGGATTGATTCTGTTCGAAGATTTTTCCTTTATGTGTTGCCGTGTGTTGATTGTCGTTGGGTGTTTTACCGTGTGTTGATCATCATTGTGGGTTTAGGTTTGGGTTCAATGTTGGTTTTAGACATGGCAAAATAGGTCAGAATTTTTTGACTAGACCCAATCCAAAAAATACTTGACCCAAACCCGATTTTCTTGACCCAAAACAAAAACAGGTTGACCCGTGACCCGACCTGTTAAAAAAAAAATTCACTAAAAAAAATATTTAGACTACGTTTTGATACTAGGTGCATAAAGCGCAAAATACCAGAACTAATAGTCAATAAATTATAGTCTTTATAGATATAACCAAAGACAAGACAAGACAAAAATAGCTTCACATTCAATTTGACTATTTAAGCTTCACAAGTCACAACCAATAAGAGCTAAGCTTCAGACATGAGAGAATGGGACAACTTGACAAGACAACACAAGACTGTCAAGACAACCATTAAAAAAAAAAAAAAAAAGATAAGAAAAATCTCATTCAATGATTCACTTTAACTAGCTATGGTCCAAAGCCAAAGGCAGTAAGGCACAAATGTGATACAACAAAGGCCAAACCTGACTAGCTAACTTGCACAATGCGCCTCTGGTCCATGACATGTAGGTTTTTTTTTTTTTTTTTTTTGTGCGAATGATATTATTAGTGATGTAAATTTAAAATATACTTTTTACAAGTTTACAAGTTTGCTATCCTGTGTGTGAATTACTTACCTTTCTACAAAAAAATCAAACATTTACTTTAAATATCTTGATTTTCCATGCTAATTATGTATTTAAATTTTTACAGAGCAAGAATCCAAACTTGTTGTACTGGTGCTAGACTTATTGATAAGAATAGGTCGTGATTCATATATAATGGTTACATATGTTTATTTCTTTCTTGATTCATGGGCACTCTTTCTGGTGGCACTAGTATGTATAGAAGTATTGTCCTCATGTGAAGTAGTGTCCTGTGACCTAAGTATGCAAATACTTCTCTAATAAAGGAGTTTGAATGTAGAAGCAAACTTTGGCTTATTGTTAGGATTCCCATTCTAACTTTATTCTATTTTGGTGGTCTTTAAAGCTGATTAAGCTGTCTTGTTAGCTACTACTGGGTGGCTTTTCAATATACTAGTGTAGGACAATGAATTGTACAGCCGATATTCATATTAGCTAACTTTATTGACTTTTGCATCATTAGTAAAGTTGATTAAGATGGTTTGCTACTTTGCTGACTTACTTGTTTTATTTGTTTTAAAATCTATCTCTTTTTGAAGTTGTAAACTTATAATTTTGACAGTGAACTATTAAAATTGAAGACTTTTTCCATCGTGAATTTATGACTATAAATAATTCTTGTCAAGCTCAAAATTGTCAGAATTGGAAAGATATTAACAAGTGGCATTAAGTGTAATTCATTTCCTTAATTGATTTTATTCATTCTCTCTAAATAGGTTGTCATTGATTTGTTTTTGCAATTTGAAAAAAAAAAAAAAAAAAAAAAAAAAACTTGTTTGAAAAATATGGGTCAACTCGATCCGACCTACAACCTGATTGACCCAACCTAAACCCGACCCGACCCGCCCGTTTTGCCACGTCTAGTTGGTTTTCCTCCGTGTTGTTGTTTTTGTTTGATTGTCATTTAGTGTTACCGTGCATATATCTGATGTTTTTGTTTGGTGTTTTTGTTTTTTGATTGGTGGATGTTGTTGTGGTTTTGGGCTTGTGATTTTTTGTTTGATTATCATTTAGTGTTGTCTTGCATATATCTGATGTTTATTTTTAGTGTTTTTGTTTTTGTTTTTCTAATTGGTGGATGCTGTTATGGTTTTAGGCCTGTGATTTTGGTGGTTGTGGTTGTGGGTGATGGTGGTAGTGATTATTGTGGGTGTGGCTGGTGGTGGCTAGTGGCAGTGGGTGTGATTTGCTGGGTTGAGATGGAAGAGTGTGAGTTTTGAGATGCTAAATGCTAAATTTTTTACAATATTTGATGAGAATGCTCTAAGTTAAGAGGTGAGAACACCCAAATATGATATCTTGGGAGTCAAAATAGGCGGCAAATGTGTTTTTAACCAACAAAGTTTTGCTATAAATTAATTTGTAAAAAAATGATTACAATTTTATTTAATATATTTTTATTGGGTGTTAATTTTGATTTATCTAGTATTAAATTATATTTTCTTTTAATAGCTATTGTTTTTTGTTTTTAGTAGATCAAAGACCAATATATATATATATATATATATATATATCAATCAAATGTTCAAATTTCAAAATTTTATAATATAAAAATGCATAAAAAATAAATTTATGAATAAAATGATATATAACATTTGACTGACACGAATTTGATATTTGTGTTAAAAACATAAAAAAATATGTAATTTAACAATTAGATTTTTAAAATATATAATAATGTTAATTTTTTTAATGGAAGTTGTATTCATTGGCTCGTAGCCAAAGTTTTTATTTATTTAAATGGTATCATTTTAATAGTCCCTCCCCAAACAATTGAATTATTGAAAAAAATGTTATTAAATATTTTTTTTATAGGCATTTGTAATATTAATATAACTAATCAATAACCCATGCAATGCATAAAAAATTCAAGAAAATACGATCTACTAATGATTTATAATAAATGAGTTAATGTATGAAATTTCTATTCTACTATTTTATAAAAAGAAAAATTATATTTTTATTTTGGTACATTAGGCCGAAAATTGAAAAACATAATATGCACTGTCAAATTATAAATAGAAATAGATGGTAAAGTAAATATGAAAAAGATATAAAAATTAATGAGTCAAAATAAAAATTTTAAAACATAAATGCCCTAGGAGGACCAAAAGTACACTTGAGTAAAAAAAAAAATTTAGAGTTATTTGCATAAATATAATAAAAAAAAATTACTAATAAAAAAAAGTAAAAACAAATTAAAATTTAGGGGGCATTAGCATTATTTTAAAATTTGCAATTAACTTCTTATTTTAAAAGTCGAATCGGGAGGATTTTTTTTTTTTTTTTTTGGTGGAGGGCCAAGGGACCATGGCCCTCCAAATATTTTCCAACCCAAAACACGCGTGAAACCCAACGAGTCATTCTGTAACCCAATAAATCATAGACAAAAATTGAGGTTATGGGACCCAAATTTGGACCTATGTTCAATAATTTATGTGAGAGAAGGCAATCCTCGTTACAACGAGTCATTGTGTGTCTTTTCATTCTGTTTCTTGACATCATTGTGCCAGCGAGACCGTGGAAACATGTATTTTCTGTGGTTCTTTGGCTGTCAATTATTTTAAGCTTCCGGCATCTTCCATAGCAAAATTTCCGGCATGGAAGTGGTGGGTGCGACTGTTGGTGCACTAGTGGCAACAACTTATTGAAAGTGCAGCAGCTACTGATATGAGATGCACCAGCCAAGCCACAAGGATAGTAGGCAGAGCAGCAGTTGTAATGACAAGTGTGTTGATCAAGCCACGAAGGCAGTAGTTGCTGATGAGAAGTGCACTGCTCAGAGCACAAGGATTACATCAAGTGGATTGATAAGCACAGAAGAATTGGAAATGCTTGAAGCCATGCCAGAGCACGTGTTCTTCATCCAGTAGCATTGAAGAAGTTAGTTAGAAGTTAGTTCCATAAATTCAGGAGTCAGTTACTCTTGGATTGCCACGTGTACAGATTCTAGAGGGCACCAAATAACAGATTTTGGCGCCAATTGTAGGGCGGTTACATCCTCCTGTGTATATATAAACAGAGCATAGTAATGTATTTTCAATTAATTCAATTTCTTGTAACTTTCTTTCTCCATCAATGAAATCCTCTCAATTCTATTTAGATTTCCAATCTTTACATGGTATCAGAGCGACTAGCAAGTTATACTGATTTCCTAGTCTCGTTTTTTGATTCCAAAAGATTCTCGCTTACCAAACAGAAATTTCTTCAAGAAAATTCTTGAGTTTTGATTCACAGAGACTTGAGTTCTGATTCACAGAGACTTGATTCATCTGTACCTTGAAGAATCTTTTGATTTCGTTTCACTAGAGATTTCATACAAGCATCAATGGCTTCTGGAGAAGGAAGTGACTCTGTTCCTGCGTCCACACAGCAAATCCCTCAATCCAACATAGAGACCAATCTTCCTAATCGATTTTTCCTTAGTGCTAGTGAGAATCCAGGGAATATCTTGGTCACTCAACCACTTTTGGGAATGAGAAACTATCAATCTTGGTCCAGAGCTATGGTTCTAGCATTAACTGCCAAGAAAAAGATAGGTTTTGTGAATGGCAAGATTGCAAAGCCTGAAGATGATTCTCCTCTGTACGAAGATTGGGAAAGCTGTAATACAATGGTGCTTTCTTGGTTGATCAATTCTATGCATTTTGATGTGTCAAGCAGCATTATGTACTGTGAGACTGCAAGGGAGATGTGGCTTGAGTTGCAGCGAGTTTTTTCACAGGGCAATGGACCAAAAATCTATAATCTTCAACAGGAAATCTCACAAATAACTCAGAGTCAGTTGTCGGTGACTGAGTATTACTCCAAATTCAAGAAGCTTTGGGATCAACTACTCCATTATGAGCCTTTACCAGCTTGCACGTGTGGGGCAATGAAGATTCTGAGCATTGCTCATGAAAAGTCCTATGTGATGAGGTTTTTAATGGGGCTCAATGAGAATTTTGAGACTGTGAGGAGCCATATTCTCATGATTGAGCCATTTCCATCGATGAGCAAGGTCTATGCTTTGGTCCTTCAAGAAGAATCTCACAAAGGCATTGGGCATGGTTCTAATTTCACACCTAAACCTGAATCAGTGGCAATGTATGCCAATACCAGAGGAAATTATGGAGGTAAAGGTGGCCCCAAGAAGGAGAGGCCTTTGTGTACCCATTGCAACATGCTTGGACACACTGTGGACAAGTGTTACAAGCTGCATGGATACCCACCAGGTTACAAGCACAAAGGCAAGCCAAACTTTAATGCAAATCAAGTTTCATATCCTCAAGGCCAAGGTGTTGAAGGTTCTTCAAATGCATCTGCTCAATGTCCTATTTCTAAGGAACAATGTGAGCAATTGCTTGCTCTTTTCAATACTGGTACTGATCAAGGTGCTAATCACCATGTTGCAACTGTGAGTACAAGTGGTGCTGTCTCTAACACACTTCCTGGAGCTCCTGGTGTATCTGCTGCAATGGTGTGCCTTCCTCATCCTTTTCACCTTCAAACAATGCAAGCTGTTCTTTTGTTGACACTATGTCAGGTACAAATTCATTGCTCCCTTTCACTCCTTCTTTAAAGCATTCCATTTTTTCTGCCAAAGTAGTTGATAGAAAGACTTTTCATGCCACTGAGTGGGTCATAGACACAGGGGCTACGGATCATATGGTCCATTCCATTTCATGTTTTACTTCTGTTACTGCTACCTTAAACACGTTTGTTAATCTGCCTAATGGAGAAGTAGCTTCAGTCACTCATGTTGGCATTGTAAAAATCTCTGAACATCTTACTCTTCATAATGTTCTATGTGTTCCATCCTTTAGTTTCAATCTTATTTCAGTCAGTCAACTAGCCAAGTCTACTGCTTGTTGCCTCATTTTCTTTGGAAATTTGTGCTTCATCCAGGACCTTGCTCATTGGAGCACACTTGGTCTGGGTAGAGAATGCAATGGGCTTTATTTGTTGGACAAAGGCAGCATCTCTACACCTTCCATTGCAACTTCTGTTTCAACTTCTGTTTCAGCTTCTGTACATAGTTCACAGCTTCATATTTGGCACTCCAGATTGGGTCATCTGTCCAATGCCAAATTGGCTTCAATAAAACCAAATGATGTACCTTGTTTCACTTCTATTGAGAATTTCAATTGTGACATTTGTCCACTTGCTAAACAAAAACGTTTACTTTTAATAAAAGTTCTCATCTCTCTAATTCTTGCTTTGAATTGATTCATTGTGATTTGTGGGGACCTTTCTCTATTCCTACCATTGATCATTGCAAGTATTTCTTAACCATTGTTGATGACTACTCTAGGTGCACTTGGGTGTATTTGTTAAAGCATAAATCTCAAACACAATCTGTTCTAGAACAATTTTGCACTATGGTGGAGACTCAATTTTCTAAAAAGATTAAAACCCTGAGATCTGATAATGGTACAGAATTCTTCATGAAAGATTTCTTTGCCAAGAAGGGCATTTTGCATCATTTAAGTTGTGTTGAAACCCCACAACAAAATGCCATTGTTGAGAGGAAACATCAACACATCTTGAATGTGGCAAGAGCTCTTATGTTTCAATCTCATTTACCTTTGCATTTATGGGGTCATGCTATTCTTGCTGCTGTTTATTTGATCAACAGAATTCCTTCATCTGCTTTATCAAATAAAATTCCCTTTGAAATGCTATTTGGTCATCCACCTAGTTATGAACATTTAAAGGTGTTTGGTTGCTTATGTTTTGCTTCTACACTCTCTTCTCACAGATCCAAGTTTGCTCCTAGGGCTGTTAAATGTGTCTTCTTGGGATATCCTTTTGGGGTTAAAGGATATAAAGTCCTTGATTTAGCTACCAATAGGGTGTTCCTCTCTAGGGATGTGGTTTTTCATGAACATTCTTTTCCTTTTGCTTCTGTTTCAACTAATATTGCAGATCCTTTTGTTGGTCCTACTGCTATTGAAGCCTCCTGCCTTGCTGATGTTGATGAGTTTGTTACTCCCATTAACATCCCTGACCCAGCTTCCCTAGACTTTGATAATGTTTCTCCACCTTCTGCTATTGTTCACCCTATTCCTAATGTTTTCCCTTCCCATGTTCCCTCCTCTAGTCCTATTCAGGTGCTTCATTCTGATCAGGTGTCACAGTCCTCTACACCAGTTGCTTCAGTTCCTCCAGCACCTCTTAGGAAGTCAACTAGAGACATCAGGCCCCCTGCCTACCTGCAGGACTATGCTTGTACTGCTGTTACAGCTGGTGCTCCTTATGATCTTGCTCAGTGCCTTACTTATTCCCATCTGGAACCTTGCTATCAATCCTACTTGCTAGCATCAGTTCTAGTCCCAAAGAACCTCAATCCTTTTCTCAAGCAGTTCAGGATCCTCTTTGGAGGGCTGCAATGGACAAAGAAATCCAAGCCCTTGAGCAGAATCACACATGGGATGTGACTAGTTTACCTTCTGGTAAGTCCCCCATTGGCTGCAAATGGGTCTACAAAGTGAAGCTTAATCCTGATGGTAGTGTTGAGAGGTTTAAGGCCAGGCTGGTTGCCAAGGGTTATACCCAAAGGGAAGGTCTGGATTTTCTTGAAACCTTTTCTCCTGTTGCTAAAACTGTTTCAGTTCGAGTCTTGCTTGCTCTTGCTGCTGCCAGGCAGTGGTCTTTGCACCAATTGGACATTAATAATGCATTTTTGCATGGGGACTTAGATGAAGAGGTCTATATGTCCTTGCCACCTGGTTTTCACAGTAAGGGGGAGTGTATTTCAGCTTCTTCTACTGCTCCTAGGGTGTGTAAATTGGTTAAGTCATTGTATGGTTTGAGACAAGCTTCAAGGCAGTGGTACACTAAGCTGTCAGCAACTATAAAGGAGCTTGGTTTTGTTCAATCTCAGGCTGATCACTCCTTATTTGTGCATAGCAAAGGAGATTTGTTCACTGCTCTATTGGTTTATGTTGATGATATGGTCATCACTGGCAATGATCATGATTGTGTTGCTTCTCTCAAGTCTGTCTTGGATCAGAAATTTGGCATTAAGGATTTGGGATCACTCAAGTATTTCTTGGGTTTAGAAATTGCAAGGAACAAGAGTGGAATCAGCCTATCTCAAAGGAAGTATGCTTTGGAAGTCCTTGAGGAAACTGGTATGATAGGATGTAAACCAGTCCAAACTCCAATGGAACAACAACTCAAGTTGTCTAAAACCAATGGATACTTACTTACCAACTCAGGACAGTATAGAAGACTTATTGGAAAGCTTATGTACTTAACTTTGAGCAGGCCAGATATAACATATGCAGTCCACAGACTTAGCCAATTCTTGGCACAACCTAGAGCACCACACATGAAAGCTGCCACTAGGATTCTACAATACATTAAAGGAACACCTGGTCAAGGTGTTTTCTTTCCCAGCAGCTCTGACATGCATCTAAAAGCATACTGTGATGCAGATTGGGCAGGATGCCCTGATACAAGGAAGTCTTTAACAGGCTATTGTGTGTTTCTTGGTGAAGCTTTGGTATCCTGGAGGTCTAAGAAGCAAAGCATTGTCTCTAGGTCCAGTGCAGAGGCAGAATATAGGGCTATGGCCACTACAACCTGTGAACTAACTTGGATTTTACATTTGTTACAAGATTTGCATGTCAAACATGATAAACCTGCACTGATGTACTGTGATAACCAGGCAGCACTCCATATAGCTGCTAATCCAGTGTTTCATGAGAGGTCCAAACATATAGAAGCAGATTGCCATGTTGTGAGAAACAAAATTCTTGATGGTACACTTAAAACTTTCTATGTATCAACCAAGGATCAGCTGGCAGATGTGTTCACCAAAGCATTGGGAGTGGAAAGTTTTCTTAAACTAATCCGAAGGCTAGGTGTGATCAATATTTTTGCTTCTACTGTGACTTATCCTCATACAGGTTTAGAAAAACAAAGGGCAAGAGCTGTGCTCTTGAGGGGGAGTATTGAAAGTGCAGCAGCTACTGATATGAGATGCACCAGCCAAGCCACAAGGATAGTAGGCAGAGCAGCAGTTGCTAATGACAAGTGTGTTGATCAAGCCACGAAGGCAGTAGTTGCTGATGAGAAGTGCACTGCTCAGAGCACAAGGATTACATCAAGTGGATTGATAAGCACAGAAGAATTGGAAATGCTTGAAGCCATGCCAGAGCACGTGTTCTTCATCCAGTAGCATTGAAGAAGTTAGTTAGAAGTTAGTTCCATAAATTCAGGAGTCAGTTACTCTTGGATTGCCACGTGTACAGATTCTAGAGGGCACCAAATAACAGATTTTGGCGCCAATTGTAGGGCGGTTACATCCTCCTGTGTATATATAAACAGAGCATAGTAATGTATTTTCATTAATTCAATTTCTTGTAACTTTCTTTCTCCATCAATGAAATCCTCTCAATTCTATTTAGATTTCCAATCTTTTACAACCCTACAATTTACCACAATTTTGTACACTTTTCAAAGCCTCTAAACATTATTTTGACCTTTATACTCATTCTCAATTTTCCCTATCACAAAACAAAAGCACAAACCCAAACCAAACCATTTTCCAGCATTCCAGAGTCAAATAAGTACCAAATCAAAAAATCTAGTAAAAGAAGCAAACTAATCATCATAACTTATATAGCATAAATCAAGCGCCAAAATTAACAACAACAAAAAAAAAAAACCAAACCATGCAAAGCAAAAAATTGAACCAAAGAGGGAGAGAGAAATGTGAAGGAGGCTCATAGGTTACAACTTACAAGATATAGTTGCTCACCCTTTTGGCTTCTCAACTCTCTGGAACCCATCCATCTTCCCATAAATAAATTATAAAAAAATTCACAAAATTGCACCAAAGATATTCATCTGGAAAATATATAAATCC
Organism: Quercus suber; assembly: GCF_002906115.3. Classification (NCBI taxonomy): domain Eukaryota; kingdom Viridiplantae; phylum Streptophyta; class Magnoliopsida; order Fagales; family Fagaceae; genus Quercus; species Quercus suber. Next base: position 574,850 of record NW_027069626.1, on the reverse strand, counting down.
AACAGAAAACTCACCAAAAAATACTTCAAAATCAAAAAGAGATTTTATAAAGGGTGTGTTTATTACACACAAACATATACACACGCAAATTTTAAACCAAAATAGTGACTTCAATGAAAATTGTGATTAAAGTCATGATTTCAGTTTAAAATCTACTTGTGTACGTTCATATGTGTAAGAGTTATTTCCTTTTTTTTATAAAAAGGTCTAAGAAGAGAGAAGTGGTTTTGGAAGACCAGAAAGAGAAACAAACTAGGCCTAGTGTACATTATTTTAGAGATAAAATACTTATATGTTATAAAATAAAAAGAGTGGTCGTAATACTAAAGTAACTGTATATAGGATTTTATATATAAGTGGTCATCCACCTTATATAGTTATTGTTGAAGTACAAGTGATTCTTTTCCTTTTGATACAAGCTGTACCTATTCTTTGCAACTACATATTATATAGGTATAGTAACGTAAAGTCAGTTGGTCTGAAGAGAATAGGTAAAGTAGTATATTTTGATTGGAAGCTATTGCAGTAATTAAATGCCGAATTACAAAGCTGCTAAAGGCTGCAACTTATCAAAATCCAACTAGCAAGCTTATCACCATAGTAAAATCCAGCCAGCAAACTTGTCTCAGTTTTTAACACTCCCCCTTAGATGACTACTTGCTAACAATATGTCTTGTCAAAACCTTGCCAAGAAAAAACCCAGTGGGAAAAAAGCAATGGCAAAAGAAAAAGAGTACAGTATTCTTGTGAACCTTTAAGTGCCTTTGGATGGCGTCATTAAAACTTTGCAAAGGAAAACCCAATGGGAAAAAACCTAAGCGAAGGAAAAAGAGTAAAATCAGCACATGTCATGTTAAACTTTTACTTCTCCTCATGAGCACATGGAAGATCTTTCGGTCGATGCATGCCAATATTGTTCACCATTTTCTTAAATGTTGCAGTTTGTAAGGACTTGGTGAATATATCAGCCAAATTTTCACTTGATCGTATTTGTTTGATATCAATTTCACTGTTCCTCAGAAGATCATGTGTATAAAAGAATTTTGGTGAAACATGTTTGGTTTTGTCACCTTGATATAACCACCTCTAATCTGTGCGATACAAGTAGCATTAGCTTCATATAGAATTGTGGGACTATCTTTAATTGATGTAAGCCACAATTTTCTTGTATATGTTGGATTAATGATCTTAGCCAAATGCATTCACTACTTGCTTCATGGATTGCAATAATTTCTGAGTGATTTGAGAAGGTAGCGGATAATGTTTGTTTGATTGATCTCCATGATATAGAAGTGTTGCACAAGTGAATAAATATGCTCTTTGTGATCAGCCTTTATGTGGATCAGAAAGATATCTTGCATTTGCATACCTAATCAACTATGGATTTGATCCCTTGGGGTAAAATAATCTCAAGTTAGTAGTTCCACATAGGTAGCGTAAGATATGCTTAATTCCATTCCAATGTCTTCGAGTAGGTGCAGAACTATATCTTGCCAATAAATTGACTAAAAATGCTATGCAGGTTGTGTGCAATTTAAAAGATACATCAAGGCACCAATTGCACTAAGGTATGATACTTGAGGCCCTAGAATTTCTTCATGATCTTCTTGAGGACGAAAAGGGTCCTTTTTGACATCAAGTGACCTATTCACCATTGGAGTGCTTAAAGGATGAGCATTATCCATGAGAAATTGCTTTAGGACCTTTTTTTGGGGGTAAAATTTTGATGTTCCCAAATAGAATATTGGGTAGCCAAGCCGAAACTCGACGATGGGCCCTTGAAATAAAGCCCAAAAGCTTTCGATGCCGTGTAAACCCGCCCAAGCAAGAGATAGAGGTTGCACCTTGACAAGAAGACAACAATAAAGCCCAATAAACACGTTATTATTGTTAGTTTGTTACATTATTAGTCATCTTACAACATCATAGTTCAAATCAGTTCTCCAGAGGTACGGTAATTTATATTCTATTATTAAATAAATTCAATAAAGTATTAACTTTAGGAAGCTCGTGTATTTTGTTCTATAGGGTCACAGTACTCTCAGCCATCATTACATCAATATGAAGAAAAAATTCCAAAAGTCTCAAATACATTATAGCCTCCTATAGTAAAACAATAAGTAAATATTAGTGGCTGCATAGTGATGAAAAAGGAGTTATTTGGCATGGTATGAAGGGAGAGAGAGATCTTAGCTCAGTACAGCAAGTATTAAACTAAGATTTTGGTGAGTATGTGTGCATAAGGCATGAATGAGGTAATATGGGCTGTTTTGAGCATGCGGATGGAATTAATACTAAGGTTAAGGCTTTAGTGAGTAGTGTGCTGTTTGTGACTATTGGGAGGCATTTATAGGCTGTGATTATGCAAAAAAGGAAAGGAATGTCTGAGGCTAGGTGAGTGTGGGTTAAGGGGAATGAGTTATGGGCTTGAGGAGAGCTAAATTACAAGCAAAATGGCAAACAAATCAGAAAGTTTCAGAGGGAGTAGCTGTGTATTTGTGGGCTGAGATACTTATACTTTTATAATGGAGTTTAGAGAAGCATTAATTAACAAGAATCCAAAAAACGTAGGTCTGATTCAAAGGGGCAGGATAGCTGAATTAATAACCTGGATTTGGCCAAAAAATGGGAGATTTGCTTTTGGGGTTGTTTTGCTTCTTTGGGCAATGTCACACATGGGTAGTATTTGGGGTAATCTTGCATTAAATGCTAAGATTGTTGAGATTGTGTTTAGCCAATGGGATTAAGACAAGTATTAAGGAAGAATTCTAGTGCTACAACTGAGATTTGGACCCTAAGAAGTAGGATTCAACACCCCAAGCCAGGTGTCAAAGTTTAAGGCTACTTCAGAAGGTTCCACTGGAGATCTCTTTATGCCCTCCAAACCACATTTTCCCAAATTTTCCCCTTTAGGATTCATAAGCTTGGTTCATAAACCAATTACATACATTTTTAGTAGTAAAATAAACTATTTGGTTGAGGATTTCATGAACTTAGAGGTCTTGGTTGTGCCTTCCTTGAGTGGTGACCAAAACTTGGGGAAAAAGGGTATTTATTACCCATTAGCCTTTAGGTGTCAGCCTCTGGTACTGTTCACGTCAGAGTTGGTAGTGGGACAGGTGGCCCGCTTCTAATTTGGTTTAGGAGTTTGATTGCTTCTTAAGGTGACCTATAGCAAAAGGCAGAACTGAATGGAGTTCTCCAGTGGGGTCAATTTGCACACATGGGCTGTTTTGGCTGTGATTTCATGTTGGGCTTGGCCATAAAGGCTGAGTATTTTGATGGGCCTCTGACTTGGTGATTCTCTCCATATAAGCCTATCCTTTTGCTTTCTCATTGTGAGCCTTACAAAATGGACAAAGCTACCATATATTGCCATGGATTTTAATTCCACATGGGCTTTAGTTGTTAGTAGAAATGAAATGAATCCATGAGTTTTAATAAATATTTATGATAGATTTTGAGTATTAATTTCCATGGGCTTTAAATAACAACTTATATAGTTTCTCATAATTTTTGCTATGGATTACCTTGTAAATGATATTTTCTTTGGCGCTTTTTAAATAATGACCTTCAATATTTTCTTGAGAATAATATTTACCATGGGTTTTAGATAGAGGCAATATCCATGGGTTTTAAATATGGTAACAACCACTATAATGGAATAATGTGATATTCTCATGAATTTTTCTATAGATAATCATAATGGACATGTAAGATGAATAATTACCATGAGTTTTGGAAATAGATATTGTGGGGTCCGTAGGCCCGATAGCCTCGGCCCATCATATAGCGGGCCCAAGGCCCATGCCGAGGAGATCAAGCTATTTCTGAGGAGAAGGGGGGGAAGCCTATTCTCCTGGATCCACGCCGAGGATACCTTGTCCTCGGCCTGACAAAGGTGATTTTGGGGAAAGGTTAACCCCAAAGTAAGCTGTCACTATCGCATTGAATGCACTCAACCAACCCCCCTGGCCGCATTAATGGGGAGGTAACCCCTTGGCAGGATAACGTTGGTTAGAGTGAGCCACTTGAGTGCCGATAAGGCCTCCGATGGGACGGATAACCAGAAGAAAAGCGAATAGACAATCAACAGATGGAAGCAGGAGATAGGAAGATGGAAACTATAAAAGAAGAGCCAGTAAAACCAAAAG
>NW_027069626.1:514171-569586 GCF_002906115.3 Quercus suber | reverse complement strand
TTTTTTTTTTTTTTTTTTTAAGAAATACAAAAACTTAGAATAGAATAACTAATCATATATGGGTAACCAATATACGGCATATATATATATATATATATAAGAAATGTTATGCTTACAATATTTTTATAATACTTTCATAATAAATCATAAGTGGCAAGGTAAAATGTATGGCATAAACATAGTTTTACATAGCGGAATTCCCATTTTACACATAATATGAGTGCATTGAGTGGACCAGTGTGGTGATTAAATTTCCCACATGGAAATTAAAAAAAAAAAAAAATTCTATAATTTTTAAATTTATATGCTTCCATTATTGGACATTTTTTATTATTTATAAATGGTAATTATGATAGAATCTGTCCTAAACCACTAATCAATTAAATAGTAACCATTTTTCAAAAAAAAAAAAAAACCCATTTAATAATAGATGCAAGTCTTAATATGTCATGTCTTCATGCTTCTGATTGGGCTTGTGTTTGGGCAAGATGTTCTTCAAGCCTTGCCTTTGAATGGGCAAGTTACTCCATCACAGATGCAAGCGAAGTCTCTAATTCTATAATTCGTTGGATGACACAAGGACAAGGGGGAAACTGATGGGGTCCAAACCAAGTTTAGGTCATCCATGGTGGTCGTCCATGACCAGAACACGTCCATAGGGTTTTACAAGAAAAGAAGCCCAATAGAAGCACACCAAACATGAATAAGATCCCTCCATAAGATATAGTAACTGTCCAAGTTAGGATGGTCGTCCATGACTCACAAGGTTATGGACGACTGGGAGTAATAGTCCAGGGTGCACAAGGGTATGGACGACCATACAACACTTGGGTAAACTTCAGAGGAATTCTCTATAAGCTTTTCCCAATCAAACCACGATCTGTCACTTTGGATTGTGGAGAGAATTCCTTGCAACCCACTTCATTTTTTTTCCATTAACTCCACACATCTCTTATAGTGGTAGTGGATTCAAACAAGTAGACCCACCTTCAACTGTCTATAAAAAGACTAAGTCACATTCACCCAAGGTAAGTTCTACTATTAACAGTTTCCCATCCTTGTGTTCTAGAGAGAAAACTGACTTAACCATTGGAGGTTTCGTGGCTGGGTTACACCGGTCACCTTTGATAATCTTTTCTTTCCTTTCAAGTCCTAAGCCCATGTCCGAAGCATTCCAGCCTACTAATCTTTGTGCATCATCACTTTGCATTAAAATAGATGTAACATTTTTTTCTTTTCTGTTTTTTCCAGGTTTATTTACTCACAATTTTGTTGGATTGCATAAAGGCTAAATTGGACGAGTTCAAATGAGTCACACTATTATTTGACGGCATGACTTCAAGGAATATTCTAAGTGATTATTATTTATGTAGTTAAAAATTAGCTTTGTAAAGCAAAGACCCTAGGTCCCTAACTATGTTTGTATCTATCTATCAATATGTCTAAAATTTATATTCTACTTAAGAAATAGTTTCTATATAAGACATTCCTTATTAATTGTTAAAGTAATATTCCAAGTTAATTTTTTGGAAAAATTTCAATGTTATATATGAGAAGAGATTCTTTCCGTAGCGAAGTCAAGAGATGTGAAAGAATTTTGCTACACTTTTATTAACGAATTTATATTAAATATTGAAAGTTGCTAATACAATCCTAGCAAGTATTTAGAACCCTAAACCATGTTTTTTTTTAAGGATTAATCACTTTTAAGCTAGTCTCGATCCCTCGGATGCTCTTCTAATTTTTTTTTCCTAAAAATTAATAATTTACATTGATTATAATTCGGAATTGTTGCATTTTTCAGTTACAAGAATACCTGAGTGTGATGAGATTATTTTTAACTTTATCTTTGAATTTATATCTATTTATATAAATTTTTATATATTTTCTAATCACAAAAATATCTATATATTTATTTATATATATATATATATATAAAACCGAAACCTTTAGAGCTTCCACAATTTTTCACGTCACAATTATTTTCTTTTTTTTTTTATTTTAAATTTTAGATTTTATATCTTATATATTTATTTTTTCTCCTCAATGTGTAATTATCTTCTTCTCCTATAATTCATAAGTTGATAAAAATCTTAATTTGATTACTATCCAAATTCTTTTACAATTTATTTGTTCATGTCCTATCAAATTCTAATTCGTTTTTTTTTTCTCCCATTTTTTTTAAGCAAAAGTGAAAAGTCAGACTGGTGGTCCTTATAGTGTTGAGCTTGGCCCATTTGAATCTGTATATTAAAATAAAGTCGGTTCCGTTCTTCATCTTCAACTATGATCTGTTTCGTATATAAAGCTTTTATTTTACAACATAGTCATGTGTGTTAAACAGAGTTGGTATCAAAGAAAAACAGTTCACTTTGCTGCTTCATTATAGGTATGATCTCTCTCTTGCTTAAAGTACTTTTGGATAATTTTCTTTTCTGGGTTTATTTTTTTAGTGAATGATATAGACATATAGTATATTGCTCAATACTTGGTTTCGTTCAAGGAAAAAAAAGAAAAGAAAAGAAAAGTTCACAGATTAAAAACTGATATAGAAATTAATCTACTGACGTGATTACAATACTCTTATAAGGAATTGTTAGAGTAGTTTTGAATTTTTTTTTTTGAATTTTTTTTGCCGAGTGCAAGAGTAGTTTTGTGTTTTGTGTTTTTTTTTTTTTTTTGGTTGAGTGCAAGAGTTGTTTGGTGTAACTTTTACTACTATGAATTTTATATATAAAACCCTCGTATGATCTTGGAAAAACTACTCTGTCAAAAAAAATTGTCATCAATAACAACAAGAAGAGCTTATTCCTAACCATCAAAACCACAAATTTCCTGTCATCAATAATCAATTTTATATAATGTTGTGACATAGTCCATAGTTTTTTTTTAATTTTTTTAATTTTTTAAGAAGTATAGTCCATAAGGGAGTGATTTAGATGTTTCCTACTCAATTTTGGAATCTCAAATTGATTAGTAGAATAATATGGAGCGAGAAGGTGCATTATTCATATTAAAAGTGACAATTTACATTGATAAGAAACTAAACAAGGGCATGTAATAACCTCTATACATATGGTGGTGGTGTACTGCAAGTAAGATGCATATTTTAAATAAATAAATAAATAAATAAATCATAATAGTGGACAGTGACTACTTTTGTCTTTCTTATTTATTTTAAATATGTATCCTACTTTGTTGATACATTCTTTTTTTATTTATTTATTTAAAATATGCATCCTACTTGATTGATACCTATACAATTTCTATGGAAAACTATTTTAAATTATAAAATAATTTTTTTATTAACTTTTAATTAATAGTTTTTTAATACTAGACTCTCTATTTTTTTTTTAAATACATTTAATTTTAAATTTAATTTTTTCGTCCATCGCACGAATTAGCGACTAGTTATGATAATTTACATTCATCCAAATTCGGGATTTCTATCTTTTTCAATGCTTATATATTTATTTTTAACTTTTAGCTTTGAATTTCTCTTTATTTTTAACTTTAGCTTTGAATTTCTCTCCCTCTTCTGTCGTAGTATTTTACAAATACAAGCGTCCTCTCTCTCTCTCTCTCTCTCTCTCAAAAGCTCAAATGCGAAGAAATTCAAAAACCATTTCCCGATCCCATTGAAATCAAATCCAAACCTATTTTCATATTTTGATCCTTCAAACCCTCGTTTCCTACCTCAAATTTCAAGCTCAAGAGACAAACAAACGAACAAAATAAAATGGGGGCGTATAGAGCGGACGACGATTACGACTACCTATTCAAGGTGGTGCTAATCGGCGACTCAGGCGTCGGCAAGTCCAATCTGCTTTCCAGGTTCACGCGAAACGAGTTCAGCCTCGAGTCCAAATCCACCATCGGCGTCGAATTCGCTACGCGTAGCATTCATGTCGATGACAAGGTCGTCAAGGCCCAGATTTGGGATACCGCCGGCCAAGAAAGGTAAACCCCATCCCCATCCCCATTTCTCATTTCATTCTTTGTTTTTCGTAATGGGTTTCTTAATTTGGATCTTGGGTGTTTCACAATATTGAATGTGGGTCATGGCGTGTCTTGGATTATTGGATTGTGGGTTATGTGTCAATTGTGTTGTTTTTGTGTGAAGGGTAATGGGTAGTCAATGAATTTGATTCATGCTTTAGAATTCTCCTTGGTTTTGATTGTTTATATTCATTCATTCTTTCTTTCTTTCTTTTTTCTTTTCTTTTTTTTTCATTGGATTTGGTATGGTTGATCATGGATTTTGATATTGTTCAAGCTGGCAACGTAGTTTTTTTTTTTTTTTTTTCGTTTTTTTGGGGGTGATAATTAGATTGTGTTAGTAAAAAAGACATGTTAAGGAAGCTATAGAGAGTATGACTTTTGATAGAACAGAATGGAGGAAAAGAATATATGTGGACGGCACTAACTAATCTGTTTTGGATCCACAGCCGACCCCAAAATTTTGGGAGTAAGGCATGTTTGTTGTTGTTGTAATTCAATTGTGTTAAATGTAGGAAAGAGGGTTTTTGTTTTGTGTAAGAGATGGTGGGGAGCATGTGGACGTTAATAATGCTTTTAGTGATTAGGCTTATAGTTTAGTTCTTGGTCTGCCGATGGTGTGAAATGCTGTGCTTCCTGAAGTGATTAAGATGAACACACCTTGCTTATATTTCAGGGGCACACCTAATAAGTATTCAAATGGGGGATGTTTTAAACCAGGTAAGTCAAGGAGCATTTGATTTTCACAAAAACATGAGACAAATTATTTAACATTGTAGAACAAAACAATTAGTTCATAAAGTTGTATGATATCATCCAATTCTAAGAGACAGATTAGTATATGTTCCTCTGCACTATTTTTGTCTCACCAATGGAAAAAAGTATTAAAAAAGGTTTGAAACACATTCTCTTATCTTTGGAACCTAGTTAACAGCAATTTCCAACAGCAGGTGATTATGTGTCGTTTCTCTTAATGCTATGGATTTATTGCTCAATTTTGAATTTAGTGGAAAATTGCTACGCTCCTCATACTTTGGAATGGGAAAGTACAATTTACCCAAACTCTGTATCTTCTTTGGAGAACTGTAAACTTTGGTAAATCACTTGAGGATCAAATCAATTTAGATATATCACAAACATATGACTATGTCATCAAAGTTTTATTTGTTTTGTTTATCTTTCAGAAGTTGAAAGGAAGGATTATCTCATCTTAAAAATAAGTTGAATGGTTTTGAATTAATTGTATTTGCCTTTTCGAGGTTTCAAAACTCCTTTCTTTTTCTTGCAAGTCACACAGTTCCTAATTTAATCTCTTTGGTTCCCAAAGCCTTTTATTTATTTTACATTTTCTCACTTTTTGTGGGTTACTAATTTCCATCTTAAGCTAATCAATGACTTTGATACACTAGCTTAATTTTTTTTTCCCAGTATGGAAACAAAGAAAGATTGAGAAGATAGAGTTTTTAACTTTTTATGCTTGTATTTTAATTTTATAAGTTATTGGATCTGTTTAGATTGGACCTTTTCTTTCTCTCTATTTTTACAAGGAAATTTCCTTTTTTCTGATTTTTACTTTTTGCTTCATGTACTCATTTTCTTTATTTGTGGAACAAAATAATTTACTCTCTGTTGATTCCATGTTATCATTCATTGTAGAGTAGACTTCTCATTTCACATTCTGTGCTACAGATATCGAGCAATCACAAGTGCATACTACAGAGGAGCTGTTGGTGCATTGCTTGTCTATGATGTCACTAGACATGTCACTTTTGAAAATGTGGAGAGATGGTTAAAGGAGCTTCGTGATCATACTGATTCCAACATTGTCATCATGCTTGTGGGAAACAAGGCAGATTTGCGTCACTTGCGTGCTGTTTCAACTGAGGATGCCACAGCTTTTGCCGAGAGAGAGAATACCTTTTTCATGGAAACCTCTGCCCTAGAGTCCTTGAATGTGGAAAATGCCTTCACTGAAGTGCTCTCTCAGATATATCGTGTAGTCAGCAGGAAGGCTCTTGACGTTGGGGATGACCCAGGAGCCTTGCCCAAGGGACAGACTATTAATGTTGGCTCTAAAGATGATGTATCAGCCGTGAAAAAAGTTGGATGCTGCTCTGCATAGCCTCTGCAAATGGTGAAAGCCCTGTTGATATAAAATAGTATCTTTTGCTTTCAAATTTTTTTTTTTTTTTTAATTTCTATGTGGTTTAGAACATCTAAGTCTTTGTTACATGATAGAATGAGACCACATGGGAATGCTTAGTGAACAAATCATGTCTATGACGTATCATGCACCAAGGCTCTAGAATCTTGTTGGAGTTACGATGAAGGCCCTGGTATTTAGATGTAAAGTATTTTTCCCCTGCATTTTTTGCACTCGCATGCTCATTCTCTCACTTTTTCCTTCTTTTTCTTTTTTCACATTCTCTCAGAGTATTATTCTAGTTCATAGCTGGTTTGTGTCTATTTGATTAGGTTACATTTGATTGTGCAATTTGGAGTTTTGAGGTTTACTACGATATTTGTGTTATTGTATTTGATTGATTAACCAGATGGTATTGAAATTCAGTTTGCTTTGTTTCCTCTGTTCTTTTCTTACTTGTTTGATGTTGAATTCAACAGCCAAGATTCCTGTTGCCATGCCAATCAACATTTGTTGCTCTGTTGTGTGGCTTGGGATGGTGATCCAATGAATGCATAGATTTTATTATTATTATTATTATTATTTTAAAATTTTAAACCATCGTAATTGAACATTGTGGATTCATTTAAATATGCGGATGAGGTACATCTGGATGGTAGACAGGAGCAATTGAACTCCAATCCTGTCATCAGTTATTACCAATGTTGTTGGTGGTGGTGAATGAGAAATTGTTAAACATGTGTTTGATGAAGCTTTAAGATGGTTTTGAGTAATAAACTTGGCAGTTTATTTAAGGTTCCATAGCCACAATATTTTTCTGGCCTTGCTTTCAGCTTTATACTGGAGTGTTAAAGGTTAACTCTTCTTTTAAGTCACTCTTCTTCCATATTTTTCCAGACTGTTCACAGTATACCAAAGTGTTATTAGTTGGTTTAATTGAATAATGATGGAGGAGGTTGCAGCCTCTTGAGATGAAAGCCATTTTCATCATAGACAGTCAGAGGGCGTGTATCATACAGTGATACAAAAGGTTTTTACAGTTGATGTTTTATACACATGAAATAACTTTGCACGATCTATTAAGGCACCCTTCTTGGGCATATTACTAATCTGTTCCCTAAGCCCAAGTGTTATAAGTTGGATTTAGAATATGCGCAATACCTTAGGTATTGCCACCATGTGCAATTGTTCTCAATATTTGAAATTGAGAGTTAAAAAATCAACTTTCATCCCCGATCTTTGAATAAAAAATATATAAATAAAATAGAGGTAAAACGTAAAAAAAGTGTAGCAAAATTTTTTTTTGGGCAAGTGAAGTGAGGGAGTAATTGCACCCCTAATGTATGGATCCAAATCTGATATGATTGAATGATGGAAGGTTTTACAGCCTCTTGAGATGAGAGCCATTTTCATCATAGATGGTAAAAGGGTATTTGTCATACAGTGATACAAAAAGTTTTAACAGTTATGTTTTATACACATGAATAACTTTGCACTATCTTTTAAGACACCCTTCTTGGGCATTTTACCAAACTGTTCACTAACCCAAAGTGTTATTAAGTTCTTTTAATAGAATAATGGAAGGTGTTGCAGCCTCCTGAGGAAAAAGATTTATGTAAATTTCAGCAAAGCGGCACTATGTCAATGTTTGTCAATCCATATAAGTTACAGCGGTCTTGGCATAAAGGAGTTTGGGGCATTTCCAACCTGAACCGAAGAGCCAATAGGAAGAAAGAACCTTAAAATCGTGCCTTTTCACTCAAACTCACTCCTGCTAAAAAGTCTATCTTATCTCACAACTTCTACTCTTAAAGATTCTAATCCCCTAGAGTTTCTGGTTTATATTTCAAAATAAAAAACAATATGTATCAAAAGAAACAAGATAGTTGCTCATGCTCTCAAGCCATTTAACTGATTCTGAATGAACATTTTATGAAGTGTAGCATAAAATAATGGGTAGCAATCATCTTTGATCTTGTTATGCATGTAATTAGCTTCAAATTGATACATTCAACCATGGACTTACTGATCTTTTGTCAAAGCTTCAATCAATTCTTCTAATCATGTAGGATATGTATGTAACAATTAGTGGAAGAGCTATCACTGTAGCTTAGAATCTAAGAGTTTTTTTTTTTTTTTGATAGAAATAAGCGAAACATGTCATTAACTAACCAAAAGTTACATCTTTAGAGGCTGCATTGCAGAAACAGGAGCCACCTCCAACCAGACAGAATAAATGCATAAAGTTTCAGCATGGCGAGCACATGAACAACACCATTACCTTCCCCACTGACATGATTAAAGAAAATCTCCCCGAAAGATCTACTCATGTGTTTAGCTAAATCCAGCTAATGGCCTACTTTAGATAAATTTGGCACATCAGATTTCAAAACTTCGATTACCATATGAGAATCACCCTCTACAACCACTTCAAAAGGACACACACAGGCAGCAAAAACTGAGTACAAACAGCAGCAAGAGCTTCAGCTTCCTCAGCGTAGACCTAAATTTTCCAGAGAGCTTAGAGCAGCAATAAACAAGCCTTGATCATTCTAATAATCACCCCCGTCCCAACCTTCTGTATCTCTTCAAACACAGCACCATCAAAGTTAACCTTGAAGAATCCTCGATTTAGAGGCAGCCACTGAGTTTGGGTTCTTGAAGAGACAACATATGAAGCCATCACTGCGCTTTGAACTCAAAAATACTCCCTTGCACGCTGGACAACCAAATGAGGCAATTGGATAGATTCATTAAAGAGAGCTTTGTTTCTTTGATTTCAAATAGCCCAAGCTACTGTAACTACTTGTTGCATTGTCTCCACACCATCCTTCTTCAAAACTTGCCACAAAAAATCAATAGAAGACACCCCCACAGTATTATGAATTATAGGACCTAAATCACAATCCTCCCATACTTTTTCTGCATAACAACAGGACCACAGAACTTGTTCTGCAGATTCAGTCTCGCTACCACAAATAACACAGCAGTTTGTGAAACAACACCCATCCTATGCAAATTAAGCCTAGTATGCAGAATAATTTCACAAACTCTCCCTGCAAAATTCTTTCTAGGTAGATTCAGATGCCACAAGGAATGCCAAAAGTAGCTCATACCCGCATCATTGGATAAATTCCCAGTTTCCTCCCTACTCCCCATTGACATATCCACAAGATATGCACTCTTTACAGTAAAGCAACCAGAACTATTCCCCAACAAACTAATAGAGCAACCAGAACTATTCCTCATGAACATAGCCACATCATATGTTCATAGGCCTTTTAAACTACTCAACTCTGTCTAGCATCATCTCCACAATACATATCTAAAAACTGTCTTTTCTTATAACTTATATTCACATCGTTTTAATTGACACTCTTTCCTTCTGCTCATTCCACGTTAATTCGATTTTACATTGACCATTAAGCCTCCCTTCAAAAGTTCTGGCCGCACATCTAAACCGTCTGACTCTCCTTAATTTCTCAAAAAATGCATCAACATCTATGATAGAATTTGCTTGGTAAGATGATGCAGCACCTGGGTCTTCGCATACCGGACGCTTTTGAACACAAGAATCCTGATTATGGGATGCAATTCCCAGTCTCTCTCTTGCTATCTTCAAGAAGGAGTCGAGGGCTTGATCAACAAGCCTTGCACATGTCGGATGACGCAAATACTAGCAACACTTGCATATGTTTTTGTGCCTTTCGAAGGACCGTGTTGCCACAAAAGCACAAATATGCAGTAACACTCTTCTTCTCCATTCTTAAACGAATGTTGGATCTTTTGCACCTCGTGAACAGTTGCATCGTAGAATTTAACTTCCCCATTATCAGTATAATGCGTGGCGCAAACTTTCATGCCCGAGACCACTTTCCTGCACTCCCCATCTTGCAACTGCACGCTACTACGTCGAAACCTGGCCCCGAAATCCTCTATCTCTTTCACAGTATTGAATCTCCCCACATGATATATCTCATCCCACTCGTCCGCAAAGTTCTTGTACTTAATGGTGAGTATGTCACCATTGCTTACCAATTCAACCTCGTACCAAGCATTGTCCTGGAATGCTTGGAATTCCATGAGTTATGAACTATGAAGCAAAGGCCTTTGCTTTATAATTATAAATCGTAGCGCTTGAATTCAGAAAGTTCAAAATCACGAGAATGGAGTTCGTTTGTTGGAATTATAGGTAGCTAGTGTGCTTGTTTGTTATAAGTTATAACCAAAAAAGGGAAAAAAGTACACATAGTAAATCCAGGCTGGCAAAGTCAGAAATACCTTTGGAGTTTGGGTTTCAATTTTCAGATGGGAAGAAAGTGAGAGAGAGAGAGTACCTGAAGGTCGTCAGAACCGGAATGGGGAGGTCGGAGCGGAATTGCAGGCGGTAGTTGCGGGTGGAAGGCAGTGTGGGTAGGTGAGAGAGATTGGAGAAAAAAAATGGTTTTTTGTTTTTTTTGGGAGCCGGAAAGGTTATTTTTGGGGAAATAGATTTGTTGGAACTTTTGAAATGAGAAGAAATAAAGGCAAGAATTGGCGGAGTTTTGAAAAATTTTCAGGGACAAAATTGTCTTTTGGTTTGGGTTGGTGAGTAAGTTGACGGTTTTGAACAGCTATTATTCATGTTGAAACACAGAAATCAGATGCCGATTTGGTATTCCGAGAAAAAAAATCTGGAAAATTGTAGTGACAAGAAAAAAACTAGTACCACAGAAGATAAAAGGATTGAAAAGAAATTCCTGCAGACTCCGCTGATATATTCTTGTCGGATGTAAATTTTTAAAAATTTAATTGTTTATTTGCATATTCTTATTAGAACAAATTTTTTTCCAACCTAATTTGGGAAGAAATTTTTTAAAATTTTTTATATATTTTTTTTANTAAAATCTTACATTCCTTAAATTCTTAACATGTATATCAAATTTCGTTCAGACTAGATATTATTTACTATTCGATCAATAAATTTATTTTTTATACCCAATTTTAAATCATAAAAATTTAAAATTTTAACATTTGTTTGATGGGATAACAATTAATTTTTGATTTTCTTTAAATTTTACATGTATGAAAAATATAATAAAAATATGCAATCTAACGCTTAGATTATCAAAATTCACACTTAATATAAATATATAAAAGGAGTTTACAAACTAGTTTGAAGAAACTTTATTTTTAAATTTCAAATTATCAAACGGCAAGATTTTTAAATTTTATATCCAATTATAAGATATAAGAAAAGTAATTTGGAGAGAAATCATATTCTTACAGAAGCATGCACAGCTTTCCACATGATTTACTATGATTAGGATTAGCGAAGAAAAAAAATGTACAACTTTAAGTATTCCTGAACAAAAAACTAGTATTATAAAAAAAAAATTAAAAAAAAAGGCACAATTTTAGCCACAATTTTTCATGTGGCTAATTGAAACATGTAGTTTGTCATTGTACAAGATGAGTTTTTTTTTTTTTTTTTTTAATAAAGAAAATTGAAAGATTTTTTATTAAAAAGGGGGGGTCTATTAAGGAGCGTTCTATCTCACAATGGCACAAATTAAAGATTAATAAATGTTCAATTATGAGTTGTAATGCACACTTTTTAAACAATAAATATACATGTGTTAATGATTTATTAGCTTACATGCACAACTTTATTGTGACTTTATTTTTTGAAAAGTGTATAAAAATATTATTTAATAAAACATTAAATGCATTTTAACCAGTATCCTTCAGGCATTTTGTAAGAAAATTCCTAAAAAAAACCTAAATAACTGTCTGAATGGAGGTTAAAAATACAAATTCCAAATTTTGTAGGAAAACTAGACTAATTATTAGTTAATTCAGAAATACGGTGGCATGGTATTCTCACTCTCACTTTCATGATAAATCTCGCTAATTAAATTTATGGCGGGATCCATAATAAATGTGGAAGGAGGAAGTATTACATTATTATACTCTATGAGTGCTTAATAATTTTCCAAAAACCAATTGGTTGTGGGAGTATTCATAGTCTAGTAATTTACTTATATGTCCCTAATCGGTAATTTTAGGTTAAATTATGCTGACCTCCTCGCAAAACACTTTGCACCTATCTAGTTCAAAATAAGATGTTTACTTTCGCTAAAATGTAAACTATTTACATTGACCTCTCCCATATGACTAAAAAAATGATTTAAAATTTTTGAATTTCTTATTTATCCTCCACTTAAATTTTCATTCACCTTATTTTTAATAAAAAATTTGGGATTCTGTTAAAGTATTTTTTTTCTTTAGATTGTTTAAACCCTTTTTTAGTCATTAGAATAGAGTAGCATAAATAATTTGCATTTTAGAGAAGGTGAGTGTCTTTTTTTAAACTATAAAAAAAAGTGAGCGTATAATACTTCAGAGAGTTAGTACAATTTTCTCAAAAAAATTTAGAATGAGGAGCTTATTTAAATAATACTTTATATGAAGAATTCATGTGTGTTTTAATAACAACGCAACAAAGTCACATCACATGTGGATGAACTTGATATATATATATATATATATATATAGTACAAATATGAAATTAATTAAAAAAATTGTATTATTTATTTAGTTCAGCAAGTAACCATTCACCATCAATTTTCATTTAAAAAAACTGCAATGGTTAAAAATAATATTCTACAAAATGTTAAAGAAATAAATAAAAAAAAATAATGAAAAGTATGTGACCGATATTTGTATTATAGCATTATAATTAAGTGGTTTTATGTCTATAAATTGACAAGTCATATAACATATATAATGACGTAATATAAATTATCATAATATCCATAATAAAAAACAACCAATTATTAACTATTAATTTTGCAAGAGATATAAAAAGTACAATTTAAATTTTAAAAAAAAAAAATTAATTTTTTATGATAAATCTTTTTTGTTTTTTTAAGTATTACATTGCCAAGTATAGAATATTAGAGCACTTGTAGCAATGGAGCTAAAAAGCTATACAGCTATTTTAGCTCCACGAAAATAACCATACAATAGTGGAGCTAAAGTTATTTTTTTTTAGCTTCATTGTTACAGTGCACATCTATTTATGGATGTGCACTGTAGCTTAGAGATTAAAAAAAAATTATTCCATGCCTGATTGTGTGTGGTTGTGATGGTTGTGTAGTGGTTGTGTGTAGTGGATATATTATTTTATTGTAGTAGATATCTTATTTTATTATGATGTTTATATTATTTTATTGTATTAAAAGCTAAAATAGATCCACTGCTACAATATGTGTGTAGGTAAAATAGATAAAATAATTTTTTGTGGTGCCAAATAGTTAAATTTTTAGCTCCACTGTTGTGAATGCTCTAATAGTATGTTCCAATTCATTCAGTTCATATTTGGTAATGCCTTTTGTGGGAGGACTTTCGTCTCAGCCCCCAATCAGGTATTGTTCGTTATGGGATGGGCAATGATAGACCTAAGTCCCACCCACATGAATTTGCTCAATCCCACATTGGGGAGAGACGCCTCACACCATTGTCTTATAAGTCTTTGGCCTAAGGAAGAGTGTACCATAGTGTGTGTGATCAGCGAACAATACCTGATTGGGGACCGAGACGAAAGTCCTCCCACAACATGAAATGTCTCTTTAATTGCCACATAATGAGTTAAAGTAAGATAGTTTTAAATATATTTGGAGCCTAACTTGTTCCTCCAAATTTTGGATCATTCATATATTTGAAAATTTCATTAGTTCAATTGAATGATTTTTTACTTACATTATTATAAAATTTGATAATTTGTATAGAAAATGAAACTTTTTAAGAATTTCATTATGAAAATGGTAAAAAAAATTTTTTATTAATTTTATGAAAGATTGTCATCAAACATAATTTTAATTGAAAATACTATGTTTTTTTTTTTTTTTTTTTTGGTTGGGTGTGTGTATATATATAACTTATCAAATAAAAAAGTGTGTGTATATAATAAAAAAAGAGCAAGAATTAGGTACAATACTTAGATGTTGTTCTTTAGGTTCCCATTTTAAAATTCTGCCATGTGGATTTTTTTTTCATGAGATGGAAGTGTATTTTTAAGTTAGGTAGGCACCAAACATATTTGAATTTATCTTTTTCAACTCGTTATGTGGCGATTAACAAGTCATTGACTCATTAAAAAAAATATTGTCACTAAAACTATACATAAAATGTCTCTTTAGTTTCCACATAATGAGTTAAAGTAAGATAGTTTCAAATATGTTTGGAGCCTAACTTGTTCCTTCAAGGTTTGGAGCCTAACTTATTCCTTCAAGTTTTAGATCATTCATGTTTTTGAAAATTTCATTAATTCAATTGAATGATTTTTTACTTACATTAGTACAAAATTTGATAATTTGTATAGAAAATTAAACATTTTAAGAATTTCACTATGAAAATGGTAAAAATAAATTTTATTAATTTTATGAAAGATCAACATCAAACATAATTTTGATTGAAAATACTATGTTCTTTTTGTTTTTATTGGATGTGTGTATATATATAACTTATCAAATAAAAAAGTGTGTATATATAATAAAAAAAGAGTAAGATTTAGGTACAATATTTATGTGTTATTCCTTAAGTTCCCTTTTAAGATTTTGTCATGTGAATTTTTTCTCATGAGATAGAAATATATTTTTAAGTTAGGTAGCTATATAACTAAATCTTAAAAAAAAAATCTTAGAAATAGTAGATAAAGTATTGTACCTAACTTTTGTCTAAAAATATATATATATATAATATATGTATGTATCTATATGTGCGTGTGAGAGGTTATCTTAATAAGTATATTAGTGTTCCAATTTAGCCTCAAACTAAAATTCCTAACTCTGCTTTTGAATCTTCCAAATCTATCATAAAGTTAGAATTTTCACGTGTGATTTTATTAAAGTATGTAGAGGTCAGTAAAAAAAAAATCATCGGGCCCAGTCCTAATCCATGCGTGATCTAGCCGAATTGTCTGGGCCCTACCTCCCACTGCTGAAATGTTGGAAACTTGCAACTATCGACAATCGAGGAGGATGACTATCACATCACATCCCTTGTGGATGAAGATTGCACGCAACAAAATACTGTAAGTCTATTGTTGAATTTTGTATATCCTGTACCCGCATCTTGCGGATGAAGATTGCACGCATCTCAACAAAATACTGTACGTCTATTGTTGGATTTTGTATATCCTGTACCCGGCATGCCGGGTACAGGATATACCGCCTCTGTTGTTGGTAGATCTGACATTATTTTTTAAAGGGTGAGTTTAACCAGTATTTTTTATGTATTGGTTACTAGGGTTGTGTTAATGCTGTTTTAAGGTTATTGTTAATAAATTATATTAAGGTAGTTTTGACACTTACATATAAAAAAAGAAAATTGACATTATTTTTATGAGAAATATAAAAGGTTGTAAAATAATTATTTTTTTAATAAAATATATATATTTTTAAATTAATGCTCTTAGTACCTTCACTAACAATTTCCTTTTATAAATAATCTAACATTTAATTTAGATTTTTATAAATAAATTAAATTTTACATTTTTGTTTCACATATACGAATAAACTATTTAAAAAAAAATGTAATCCCCAAAACAAACACAAATGACAAATCACATAAATAAAATTTTGGGTAAATTATTTATCTAGTCCATAACATTTACCGTACATGCCAATTTAGTCCTTCGTATTTTAAATGTGTCAAATTGGTCTATAATTTTTTGTTATTATGTCAAAATGTTCTATGCCCTTAATAATAAGGGTGAGCATTTTTCATCCACCACTGAGCAAATAGACACAATACCAAAAGACGAATTGACATATTTGAAAGATCTATTACTAAATTGACACATAACATAAAGATTATAAACTAATAAAATAATTTATCCAATAGTTTTTTAGTATCAATTATCAATGTACCACACTATCACTTTCATATTATTGATAGTTTATATATATGAGTTTGGTTAATGTGTGCCCTTATAGCATATATTATTCATCTATTTTAGGAAATTTTTTATTAAAAATTGAAAAAAAATTGAAAAGAAAGTTAATCACTTTTTTATTTTCCCAAAAAAAATTTCTAAAATAGTTTTTGCTAATGTATGCCCCCATACATTAGTAAAACACTATATATATATATATATATAAAAGGAACGTAAAAAGAAAAATTTATAAAAAAGAAGTTTCTCTGAAGGCTAGAGTGACGCTCCCACAAAACCCTAACCGCTTAATAGAAGGTCTTGCTTAACCCTTGGGTTTAGGCTTCCCTAGTTCATAGTTCCAGTAGAGAATTAGTGTTGTGCCATCATGGAAGATCTATCGATGTTATGGAAAAAACTCTCGTTGACAGAAGAGGAAGAGAATGAGTACAGTGGTTAAACCTTGAAGACCACAAGAGGTAAGGTTCTTGCCGCAAAGTTTTTTACTAGATGTGTCCTAAATATGGAGGCCATAGCCCGGACCTTTAAGCAGTTATGGCAAACGAAGGGTGGATTTGAAGTCAAAGATGTGGGAAATCACGTGGTCCTCTTTATGTTTTCAGATAGGTTGGATGTAGCTCGAGTACTTATGGGTGAACCATGGAGTTATGACAAACACTCAAGTCTCTTTGTGTCGAATGGAGAAAAACGTTGCTGTTAAAGACCTTGTTTTTTACAGGACATCTTTTTAGGTCCAAATCCATGACTTACCTGTTAGGGATATGAATTCAAAAGCGGTGGCAGAGATTGGAAGGGTCTGTGGAGAGGTACATCAGGGACTGCGAGAGTGGGGCAATCAAGATGGTAGCACCTTCATGAGAATCCGAGTGGGGGTTGATACATCAAAACCTTTGTGTAGAGGGCACAAAATTCGTCAAGAGAATGGGAAGGTTGGTTGAATTAGGTTCAAATACGAACGTCTGCCAAATATTTGTTACTAGTGTGGCAGACTTTCCCATAGCGATAAGGATTGTGAGCTTTGGATACAAAGTCAAGGATCCCTGACTGAGGCAGATAGGCAGTTTGGTGCCTGGCTTCAAGCCCCAAACTTTAACAACAGAAAGTGCTCATCGGTTAAGGTGGGTGATGTGGAAGTAGAGATGGATGGTGGAGATTCGAATGGGGAAGATGAGAGGAGGGAAAGGGAAATGACTGCCCGTGGAAAAGTGGGGGTACCAGAACATGAAACATCGCAGTTCAGTGAACCCAATGCTATTGTTGGGTCGCCTCCGGTACACAGAACACCGCTTGTGGAAACAAATACCGCGATCATAGCAAACACAAAGTTTTCGGAGTGCATCTTGGGCGAGAAACCGGATTTTCAGCTTGTGCTTCAGGAGATTGATTAGGAGTTATCCAAGTTTGACCCTCCAGAAGTGGGCCTAAGCACAATTGGGCCGACGATTGCTGTGGACCAGTTTGAAGGTCATTTAAATCACATGAATCCTAGCTCCAAGGGCTTTCATTCAGATCGGGACGAAACACATGACACACATGGAAGCCCACATGAGTTAAAAAGTAATACACAGGGTTGGAAGAGATTAGTTCAGGATCGGGCTTCTGTTGAAACTCAACCCATGTAGACTCAGAAAAAAAAGGTTTGTACGTAAAGAGAAGGATGTTTCTGGAGGTAAGACATCAGGGAAGAAAATGCATGTGACAATGGTGGAGGCTGCGAGTCAACCCCGCCGAGATCAATAAGTTGCCTAGCATAGAACTGCCGTGGGCCTGGGAACCTATGAGCAGAGGAAGAGCATGAAGAGATCATTCGAGCACAAGATCCCCTAATCGTTTTTCTGTCAGAAACTTGGTCTGATAAAAACCGGTTAGAAGAGATTCGTTGTAAGATTAAATATGCAGGTTTATTTACTATTCCTAGTCTAGATAGGGGAGATGGTTTAGCTCTTTTTTGGAAGTTTGACATTGTTGTTTGGGTTGATAGCTTTTCAAAGAATCACATTGACGCAGTCATGAATGGTGGGATAAAGGAGGCATGAAGGTTTACCGAGTTTTATGAGGAGCCAGATGCAAGCCACAAAGGGAGCCAGATGCAAGCCACAAAGAAGAGGCATGGAGTATGCTTCGTTTGTTGCACTCGAAACCTCATTTACCTTGGTGTTGTATGGTCGATTTTAATGAACTCTTACACACTGAGGAGAAGAGAGGTGGCAGACTTTGCTCACATCGCAGATGCAAGCTTTTCGTGAGGCATTGGATTTTTGTGGTTTTTTAGACCTCGGCTTTATAGGACCATAATTCACTTGGCATGGTAGGAGGCACGAATATATGATATGGGAACATCTAGACAGGGGTGTGGCCAATTATGATTGGATGTCGAAGTTTTCGGCAGCTACAGTGAGGCACCTTCACTGCTATTCTTCTGACCATCAACCTATTTGCTTGCACCTTAACCCAAATAATGAAGCCCAGCGTTAGATCAGGAAACCTTTTCGGTTCGAGGAGATGTGGCTGGCTGATAAAGGGTGCGGCGACACGGTATTGGCAAGTTGAGAATCATGGCACTCTAATGTTCAAGGTGACGCAAAAACTTAAAAAATGTAAGAAGATGCTGAATTCTTGGAGTAGAGAGCACTTTGGCAATGTTAAGAATTAGATTAAAAAGAAAAAGGAGGAGTTATGGAAGGCCGAAGAGTTTTCAGTAAATGGAGGTAGCTATGACTTGGTTGTCTTTCTCAACCTTGAGCTGAGTTTACTGCTTGAGAAAGAGAGCCGAATGTGGAGACAAAGGGCTAGAATGCAATGGGTGGC
Source organism: Quercus suber (assembly GCF_002906115.3). Lineage (NCBI taxonomy): Eukaryota > Viridiplantae > Streptophyta > Magnoliopsida > Fagales > Fagaceae > Quercus > Quercus suber. The sequence goes on along the minus strand of NW_027069626.1, from coordinate 550,699 downwards.
GAAGGGCGATAACAACACTAAGTATTTTCATGCGGTGGCAACTTAAAGATAAAGGTGAAATTTTATCAAAGGTATTCGGGATGTAGATGGTGTGTGGCAGTTTGATGAGGGGGCTGTTTCTAGGATCTTTGTGGAGTTTTATACCGGACTCTTCTCATCATCCAATGTTCATGATCTTGACCGAGTGCTGGAGTGTGTGAAAAGGGTTGTTACGGACAACATGAATTCTAAATTAATGAAACTTACAGCAGAGAGGAAGTGGATGCTGCCATCAAACAGATGGCTCCTTCGAAGGCACCGGGTCCTGACGAGATGCCCCCCCTTTTTTATCAGTCATTTTGGTCAAATGTGGGGCCTGATGTCTCTAATGCTGTCCTTTCATTTCTTAATTCTTGTACTCTCCTTAAGTTCATCAATCACACTTTTATTACTTTGATTTCGAAAGTTTGCAATCCTGAGAATGTTTCAGATTTTTGACCTATTAGTTTGTGCAATGGGCTTTATAAAATTATTAGTAAAGTTATTGCTAACAGATTAAAGCCTTTGCTCAACTCTATAATTTTAGAGGCTCAAAGTCGTTTCATTGCAGATAGACTTATTACTGATAACATTCTGATAGCTTTCGAATCCTTACATTATATGAAAACCCAATGCTTTGGGAAGGAGGGTTTTATGGCCTTGAAACTTGGTATGAGTAAGGCCTATGACAGGGTGGAATGGAAGTTTCTAGAGAAAATCCTTTTGCAAATGGGATTCCAAGATTCATGGGTAGCTATGATCATGTAATGTGTTTCAACAGTGACTTACTCCATTTTGCTTAATGGAGAATGTTGGGAACATATTTTTATGTAATTGGCATATCCTTTGACAAAACGCACTTTACTTGTATTTGGGTAAATCTAAGTAGGTTCAAGATGATCATCACAAGTGGTTAAATTGAAGACATGAAGATTACTCAAGAACTGCTCAAGAAAAGTGCAATTTGCAGAACTTGATACCTACTTGACAGAATCTCGATCTGTCGAGATTCATTAAAGCTCGATAGATGTCTCGATCGATCGAGCTTACAGGTTTTCAGATTATAGCTAGCAATGTTTTATTTTAAAAGGCTATTTGTTTATGAGTTTGTATAATCCTTATTGGACTAGGAAAGCCCAAGGTCTGTGTAAACCTATTTGGAATAGGAGAGCCTATTAAGGTCCTATTTAAAGGAGGTGGGAAAAAGAAAAACCTAACCCTAGAAAGTTTCATAAGGTTTTCTTTTTGAAACCCTAGCCTCCTCCTACAGAAGAAAGAGTTCTTGCTGCGTTTCTTGTACGCCTTTGGGTTTTGTAACCAAGCAAAGTCTTTTGCACTGACATTGGAGATCTTATTGGAGTTTCTATGTGAAGCTGCTACAAATCAACTGCAACAATCAAAAGGTTGCTGTGGAGTTAGTCACGTAGTGGGATTCATGCAAAGGAGTAAGTCGCGTACTAGGATCCGCGCAGCAAATTGGTTAGTCACGTACTTGGGAGCCATGCATCAAAGGTGGGAATTGTTACTACAGAACAAATCCAATTGGGTATTGGGGTAAGGGTTCAACTGTATGTTGGTAAGGTACTTGAGATTCCTTTACTTGTAATCGCTTGTTGTGATAATAGTGGAGTTTCGGGAGTGGTGGCGTGAAAATCACCCGATAGGGTTTTTGCCGTCAGGTTTTCCCCATTCGTAAACAAATCACCGTGTTATTTAATTTTCGCTGCATATTTAGTAATTTGGTGATTTGTTTGTGCTACCACGCGTTTGCATGATAAATTGGTTAATTAATAACTTGACTAATTAATTAATTAATTTCTATCACAAGGGGTCAATTCAGTTTGTGGCCTATCAAGTGGTATCAAAGCAGGCACACTCTGATTAGGTTTTAATCTTTGCTGTGGTTGATCCATCGACCCCTTTTTATCATGGATAGAGGACAATCATTAATTATACATTCTTTATTTGATGGGACTAACTATGCACACTGGAAAGTACGCATGAGAGGTTTTTTGCAATCTTTAGATGAAAATGTGTGGCAAGCTATAGAGATTGACTGGACTAAGCCAAAGGAAGCGCCGGTCGATTGGGATGAAGCCAAGATCAAGGCGGAAAACTTTAACAGCAGGGCATTGAATGCGTTATTTAGTGCGGTCACCAATTAGGAGTTCAAGAAGATATCCTCAACTGAAACTGCTAAGGAAGCATGGACCATTCTCCAGACAACCTATGAAGGTACAAAGGCTGTCAAGGATTCAAAGCTTTAAAGGCTCACTACAAGATTTGAAGAAATAAAGATAGAGGAGGATGAGTCGTTTAATGGGTTTTATGCCAAGCTCAAGGATATAGTGAACTCAGCCTTCAATCTTGGGGAGACCATCCCTGAACCCAAGGTTGTAAGGAAGGTGCTTAGATCTCTACCCGAGAGATTTCATGCCAAGATTACGATGATAGAAGAATCAAAGGATATTGATAAAATTCCTTTGACTGAGCTGGTTGGAAACCTGCAGACCTATGAGCTAGGGCTGACAAGGATTGGCAAGACGGGTAAAGGTAAGAGCATGGCCTTAAAGGCGAAAAGCAGTGATACAGATGAGTCTTCTGATGATGAAAATTTCAAGATGAAGTCTTGCATTACAAGGCAGTTCAAGAAGTTTATGAAGAATGCTAATGAGAGGAGCTTCGATAAGGACCGCAGACAATCCAGTTCTTTTCAGTCTAAGGGGAAAGACAAAGGGAAAAAGGATGCTAAGGATGGCGGTCAATACACTGTTCCTGTAGGACCGAAGTGTTTTGGATGTCATGGATTCGGTCACATGAAGCATGAATGCCCTACATATCTCAAGAGCATTGGGAAGAGTAAGGCACTTGCTGCAACCTTGAGTGACACTAAGTCTGAAGATGATTTCGACAATGAGGATGACAAAATCTTAAATGTCTTCATTGCCACAGTCAATCCTACTGAAGGGATTGTTGAAGAAGTGGACGAAGAAGAAGAATTGGTGGAGTCCAAATTCGAGAAGATGGATGATCAAGATGATATCCATTCAGCTTATGAGAAACTTTACAAGCTCTCTAAGAAGCATGAGAAATTGTATAGGCTAGCCACCAAGAAACTCAGTAATGTGGAACTTGATCGTGAAGAGTTGTCCACAAAGTTTGATGAGGCGAATCAAACTATTGGAGCGCTGAGGTTTGAGAACAATTTCCTAGCTAAGAAGACCAAGAAGCTTGAAGCAGAGCTGTTTCAAGTCAGAGCTCAACTGGAGAGGACTTCAAGTGCAAAATTTGATGAGATGCTCAGCATTCAAAAATCTACTTCGGATCGAACAAGTTTAGGGTATGGTCTTTCTTTCTCTCATATTGCTTCTACTAGTGCTATTGTTTTTATTTCTCCTGCTAATAACATTGATCTTGAGAACATTGATGATAAAACTAAATTAGCTAGTGAGAACTTAGATAAGGGTAAGTCTATCTTAGGAGCACCTCCTAAGCAGGATAAGAAAGATGTTAAAAACCCTAGAGCTAAGAAGGCTAACTCTCAAAAGCCTAAATAGAAGAAGCAGCATCTCTGTCATCATTATGGAGCTGCCGGTCATACTTGACCAAATTACTATAAGTGGCTAGTCACTCAACAAAGTAATGGCATGATCGCATCTGGAAGCCAGAACCAGCTTTAATCATCTCTTACTCCTCTTGTTTATCTTTTTAAAGCCCTTATGTTCCTTTCGAACTTGAACGTTTTCAATTCTTCCCCCTCACTGCCGGTTCAAGGGTTTAATCAAAGGAAATGTTCTTCCAAGGTGTGAAAGAAAAATGACTCTAAGTGATTTCATCACTTTCTTCTATCTTCTTGTTTTTGTTTGTTGCATTACTTGTGTGTTTTGCATTTATTTTGAGTCAGTCTAGTGTTATGCTTTGCTTTGTTTAACATGTCTTTGTGTGTTTACTTTCAGTTTTGTTTATTTTATTTTTGATATAAAAAAAATTAAAAAATTAGAAAAATACAAAAACAGTGTGTGTTTTATGTACTTTGGTACTTGTGTACCTTGAATGGCTATTGAAACAAAGTTTTCTAAACTTTGTATCTTGTGTAGCTTAGATGAGCATCTCTATGCACAACTAAGCAAGTGAACTTTGTGGCTCTTGTTTGTGATGAGTATGATTAAGTTATATCTTAAACTTAACACTCGTATCACTCTTTTTGACGGGTAGGACTAGAAAATCCTAAGAGAAAGGCATAAACAGCTATTTCACCACTGTTGCCCACCAATCATAATATGACACCTGTATGTTTCGGCATAGGAAAAGTGTAGTGTCAAAGACACCTGTATGCTTCGGCATAGTAAAAGTGCAGTGTCTATGCTTAACATTTTGGTTATTTCTTTTCTCTCTTTTTATGCACATGCATGATATGTTAAAAATAAAAGAAAATATGCAAAGAAAAATAAAAAGCAAAAAGATCAAAAATGTTTTAAATATGATTGCAAGCGTGTTTTCTAGGAGATGTGGGAGTTATAGGATGTACCTCGAAGGTGATAGTCCCCATCAAACATTTATGATTGTGTGTGAGTTAAAGTTATTTTCTCATATCTCAGATCGTCATAACTTGTATACACATATGCAATCTTGCGATATTTTTCACACACAACATGCAATATTCTTTACTACTCTTGATACATGTGCAGGTACAATGTGATTTGGTCATCACAAGTGTTTACATGTGCTAATGTATGCTTACTAAACTGTTTTGATTTGTTTTTGAAAAATAAAATTGGTTAGACTTGTTTAGTGTGTGTGTGTGTGTTTCTAAGGATCCATGTGCTTAAAATGTTTGTTGAGAGATGACTTTGAGAGCTTAATATGTTGATTGGATCATTGGTTGAGGTGCATGTTGGATTGCATTCATGTCTGTGTTTTTCACTTCTCGAAAAACTGTTTTTAAAAACTGGCTCGACACCTCCTCGACTCGTTACCTTGTCATCTGTCGAGATTTTCAAGCCTTTTTCTTATCGCAATCTCGACACATCCTCGACACCTGGTAGATCGATCGAGAAAATTCCTGCCTCCTCGATACCTTCTTGATACCTTGTCGATCGATCGAGCTTTTGTTTTTTTTGTCTTTGCCTTCTTTCTCGACACCTGTCTCGACACCTCTCGATCAATCGAGATTCCTTTGCATGCATTTCATTTTTTTGTTTTGCATTTTTTCCTTGTGTCCATAGCATCTTGTTTTTCTTTTTCTTGTAAGTCTATGGTTTCTTATTCTCCTCATTCCTTTATGTCAGTTTTTTTGTCTGTCTCCTGTCATGTCTTTTGGCTTTTTATGCCCTTTGACAATCATGTCAAAAAGGGGGAGAAATTTGAGAATTGAATGTCATTCCTCAGGGGGAGTAATAGACTTAGGGGAGAACTTCATGTTAAAAGGAAGAAAGTTTTTGATGTAACTAACTTAGAGGGAGAGTTAGTTTGATACACATTAACATTGATATATTTTTTGTGTTGTGTATCTTTTAGTTTTGTAACCATTTACATACATCATGTGTTGTTTCTATATTTGATGATGATGTATGTGTTTCACTCTTTATCTCACATGTGTTGTTTCTTTTCTCTCTTTATACACATGTTTCTTGTTTATTTAACTTGTCATTATTTTCTACATGATACCTTGATGTGTTTTGTTTAGTGCCTTTCAAGAAAGACAAGTTAAAGCAAAGTCAAGATTCCAAACCTTCTTCTTGCAGCAACTTCCAAGGTTCAGATCTTTTAGACTAGGCTTATTTATTCTGTAATCTTGAGTAGAATGTATGTACTCTTGTGGTTTTGTCACAGATTGCCAAAGGGGGAGATTGTTGGGGACATATTTTTATGTAATTGGCATATCTTTTGACAAAACGCACTTTACTTGTATTTGGGTAAATATAAGTAGGTTCAAGATGATCATCACAAGTGGTTAAATTGAAGACATGAAGATTACTCAAGAACTGCTCAAGAAAAGTGCAATTTGCAGAACTCGATACCTCCTCACAGAATCTTGATCTGTCAAGATTCATTAAAGCTCGATAGATGTCTCGATCGATCGAGCTTATAGGTTTACAAATTATAGCCAACAGTGTTTTATTTTAAAAGGCTATTTGTTTATGAGTTTGTATAATCCTTATTGGACTAGGAAAGCTCAAGGTCTGTGTAAACCTATTTGGAATAGGAGAGCCCATTAAGGTCCTATTTAAAGGAGGCGGAAAAAAGAAAAACCTAACCCTAGAAAGCTTCATAAGGTTTTCTTTTTGAAACCCTAGCCTCCTCCTACAGAAGAAAGAGTTCTTGCTGCGTTTCTTGTACGCCTTTGGGTTTTGTAACCAAGCAAAGTCTTTTGCACTGACATTGGAGATCTTATTGGAGTTTCTATGTGAAGCTGCTGCAAATCAACTGCAACAATCAAAAGGTTGCTGTGGAGTTAGTCACGTAGTGGGATTCGTGCAAAGGAGTAAGCCGCGTACTGGGATCTGCGCAGCAAATTGGTTGGTCACGTACTTGGGAGCCGTGCATCAAAGGCGGGAACTGTCACTACAGAATAAGTCCAATTGGGTATTGGGGTAAGGGTTCAACTGTAGGTTGGTAAGGTACTTGGGATTCCTTTACTTGTAACCGCTTGTTTTGATAATAGTGGAGTTTCGGGAGTGGTGACCTGAAAATCACCTGGTGAGGTTTTTGCCATCAGGTTTTCCCCATTCGTAAACAAATCACTGTATTATTTAATTTCCGCTGCATATTTAGTAATTTGGTGATTTGTTTGTGCTACCACGTGTTTGCATGATAAATTGGTTAATTAATAACTTGGCTAATTAATTAATTAATTTCTATCACAATGGGTCAATTCAATTTGTGGCCTATCAGAGAACCTCAAGGGTTTATTCAACCATCTAGGGGTTTGAGGCAGGGTGATCCTCTTTCTCTTTTCCTATTTTTGTTTTGTGCGGAGGGTTTAAATGCTCTCCTTTGCAAAGCTGCCGAAAATAACGAGATCAGAGGTTTATCAATTAGTAGATAAGGCCCACGGATTACTCACCTCTTCTTTGCAGACGATTCTATTTTATTTTGCAGGTCAAACATAGCCCAATGTTTGAAAATTCAGCAAATTCTAGACTGGTATGAAGTTGCATCAAGTCAACAGGTGAATACGGCTAAGACCACTCTCTTTTTGAGCCGAAATACCCTTGAAAATGTTCAACAATAAATCAAGGTCTTGTTGGATGTGCCGGCCATAAAACATTATGAGAAATATTTGGGTTTACCATCCTTTGTGGGGAGGCAGAAGAAAGCATGTTTTAACCAAATAAAAGAGAGAATCTGGAATAAGATGCAAGGGTGGAAGGAGAGGCTACTCTCACAAGCTGGAAAGGAAGTGATGATTAAGGCGGTGGTCCAATCCATCCCTACGTATTCTATGAGCGTGTTTCAATTGCCAATAGGCTTGATCAAAGACACTGAAGCAAAGATCTGCAAGTTTTGGTGGGGGCATCAAGATAATGCAAGGAAGATGCAATGGGTGAAATAGAGTACTCTTTGCTCCTCAAAATCTCTTGGTGGAATGGGTTTCTGGGATCTAAGACAATTTAATGATGCACTACTTGGGAAACAAGTATGGAGGCTTTACCATGAGAAGGATACTTTGCTTTACAAAGTTTTTAAATCTAAATATTTTCCTAATGGGAGTATTTTAGATGTGGACATCAATCCTCGAAGTTCTTTTGCATGGAAGAGCATTTTGCAGGAAAGAGAGGTGATTTACAAGGGGGCTAGGTGGAGAGTTGGGATGGGTCAAAAATAAATATATGGACCAGTAGATGGGTGGAGTCATCTGGAGGTGGAAAGATTCTATCTCCTTAGCACAATTTATCGTTGGTGGTTGTGAAGGACCTGTTTCTACCTGGCTCGAAGGTATGGAATGTGGAGCTTATAGATCAGAATTTTTTTCAGTGGGAAGTGGAGGGTATTAAGAGCATTCCTGTCAGCCTACATATAGAGGAGGATCTTCTTATTTGGCTTAGAACACCTGATGGTCTGTACTCAGTGAAAAGTGCCTATTAGCTTTTCGCAAATGAGCATAAGCAAGCACAAGCAGGTTCATCGGATGTCGAAGTTGGCAAACGTCTGTGGAATGGAATTTGGAAGCTCAAGGTGCCAAACAAAGTGAGACATTTCTTGTGGTGTGCGGTGTCTGACTCATTACCCACTAATTTTAATCTTTGCTCCCAGCACATCATTTCAGATAATAGTTGTAACTTGTGTGAGGATCACCCAGAAGATGTGCTTCATTGCCTTTGGTTGTGTGACTACACCAAATGTGTGTGGCTCTCGGACCAGACCTTCAGTTTTCCACATACAAAAGTTTTTAGGAGTTTTGGAGACCTGGTATCATTTATACTCTTTGACACCTCCATTAACACTGCTGCTTTGTTTTCCATGGTTGCTTGGAGTATCTGGACCCGTCGCGGCAAATTACGAGTAAAACAGCAGGTATGGGACGTAGGAGACATGGTCAAGAAAACTAAGGAATTGCTGCAGGAGTTCCAAGACGTGCAACGTCCTTCCACGAGGTCAGTGGTTCCACGTGAGGTGGTGTGATGGAAGCCCCCTTCTATAGGATTGTTCAAGATCAATTTTGATGGAGCTATCTTTGAGAAGATGGCACTTGCTGGTTTAGGGATTGTTGTTCGGGATGAGCAAGGGATGGTCATCGCTGCTTTTAGTCAGCATATTCCTCTACCTAGTTCGGTGGACATGGTGGAAGCTTTGGCAGCTAGGCGAGCTCTCATCTTTGCCCAAGAAATTACTATTTCAACAGTGGAGGTAGAAGGTGATTACCTACAAGTCATCAAAGCTATCAAAAATCAGAAGCAAGATAGATCGTGGATGGGTCACATTATACATGATATTAAGTGGTTGGGGTCTTGTATGCAGTCATGTAGTTTTTCTCATATTTGTAGGGGGGGTGGCCCACTCCCTTGCTTGAAGAGCAGTTTTAGCTGTTGATACCGATGTGTGGTTAGAAGAGCTACCACAAGACTTAGATGATGTTTTTCAGTCTGATTTACCTTAATAAAGTTGACTTATCTGTTTCTCAAAAAAAAAAAAAAAAAAGGAACGTATACTTAATTAAATTTTTTTTAAACTATAGATTCATGTCTTAATCTTTTTCTTTTATTTTTTTTAGAAGGACGTCTCAATCTATGCTTGCCAGCCTGGCATTTCCATTATAATATGGACAAACTTTTATCTATAAACTATGCTATTTTAAGTTAGTATTTTCTTTCTAAAAAAAGTTAGTATTTTATTCCATTAATCATATATACGTAATACGTTCTTTGAAAGTGAGATTAGGCGCGGAACCATGAATTAGTGTCTGGGGGAGGAGAGGGGTTTTTTTTTTTTTTTTTTTTTTTGGGTAGGTGAGTTCTCTCTTTTGTATGCATCGAATCGAAATAAAAATTACTTTTGTAAAATAGACACTCCATTGGGTAAAAAGAGAGCAGGGTCAACAGTAGGCTTATCCCTTGGGGTTTTGTTAGGATATATGTGTTTTCACTTGTTAAGAATATATGTCATTTATTTATGTAAATTGGCTAATCTTTTGACAAAACACACTCTACTTGTAATTGGGTAGTTCTAGGTGTTTTTAATACTTCAAGAAATAAGGTTTCAAGATCAAGTGTTGAAGTCATCAAGTCTGTCCAAGAAAAACAAGCTGAAGTGCAATTTCATTAAAGCTCAACACCTGCGCGATAGCTCTCGACACCTAGCTATCTGTTGAGATTTATAAAATCAGATTTTCTGATCTGATTTCTTGGGATCCGTGAATGTGTCTTTGGGCTTTCTTTTCTCCTAACCCTAGACATATAAAAGGATTATTTTAAGAGCAGTCAAATTGTAAACAAGTTGTGCAAGCATTGAGCAAACTTTGTTCAAGCAATTGTGATCAAAGATGAAGTTTTTGACCTAGTTCATCTTCTCTGAAGAAATTGTTGTGTATTTGCACCAAAGGGTTTTGTGACCAAGCATCTTCTTGATCTCCATCGTGCAGAATGAACTGAAGAACTTTGCAGCCAACCTCTCCTTCTAAGTTAGTGTTGAAGTCGCGTATTGGGATCCACGCATTGGTTAGTCACATACTTGGGAGCCGTGCATCAAAGGTGGGAACTGTCACTACAGATCAAGTCCAATTGGGTATTGGGGTAAGGGTTCAACTGTAAGTTGGTAAGGTACTTGGGATTCCTTTACTTGTAACCGCTTGATTTGATAATAGTGGAGTTTCAGGAGTGATGACCTGAAAATCACCCTGTGGGGTTTTTGCAGTAAAAGTTTTTCCCATTCGTAAACAAATCACCATGTTATTTAATTTTCGCTGCTCAATTAGTTTATTGGCGATTTGTTTGTGCTTCCACGTGTTTGCATGATAAATTGATTAATTAATAACTTGGCTAATTAATTAATTGGTTTAATCACAAGGGATTATTCAGTTTGTGACCTATCAAGTGGTATCAGAGCAGGCACACTCTAATTAGATTTTAATCTTTACTATGTTTAATCCATTGACCCCTGTTTGTCATGGATAGAAGACAGTCGTTAATTATACCTCCTTTATTTGATGGGACTAACTATGCATACTAGAAAGTATGCATGAGAGCTTTTTTGTAGTCCTTAGATGAAAAGGTGTGGCAAGCTGTTGAGATTGGCTGGACTAAGCCAAAGGAAGCGCCGACCGATTGAGATGAAACCAAGATCAAGGCGGCAAACTTCAACAGCAGGGCATTGAATGCGTTGTTTAGTGCCGTCACTAATGAGGAGTTCAAGAAAATATCCTCAACTGAAACTGCTAAGGAAGCATGGACCATCCTCTAGACAACCTATGACAGCACAAAGGCGCTCAAGGATTCAAAGCTTCAAAAGCTCATAACAAGCTTTGAAGAAATAAAAATGGAGAAGGATGAGTCGTTCGATGAGTTCTATGCCAAGCTTAATGACATAGTGAACTCAGCCTTTAATTTGGGGGAAACCATCCTTGAACCCAAGATTGTAAGGAAGGTGCTTAGATATCTACCCGAGAGATTCCATGCGAAAATTACTGCTATAGAGGAATCAAAGGACATTGACAAGATTCATTTAATTGAGCTGGTTGGAAACTTGTAGACCTACGAGATAGGATTATCTAGGATTGCCAAGTCGGGTAAAGGCAAGAGCATGGCCTTGAAGGCAAAGAGCAGTGACACAGATGAGTCTTCAAATGATGAAGATTCCAAGATGAAGTTCTACATTACAAGGCAGTTCAAGAAGTTTATAAAGAATGTCAATGGAAGGAGCTTCGACAAGGACCGCAGACAATCCAGTTCTTCTTAATTTAAGAGCCAAGACAAAGGGAAGAAGGATACTAAGGATGGCGGTCAGTACACTGTTTCGGCAGGACCAAAATGTTTTGGATGTCATGAATTCAGGCACATGAAGCATGAATGCCCTACATATCTCAAGAGTATTGGGAAGAGTAAGGCACTTGCTGCAACCTTGAGTGACACTGAGTCTGAAGATGATTCCGACAATGAGGATGACGGAATCTTAAATGCCTTCACTGCCATAGTCAATCCTACTGAAAGGATTGTTGATGAAGTGGAAGAAGAAGAAGAATTGGTGGATCTTAAGTGTGAGAAGATGGATGATCAAGATGATATCCATTCAACCTATGAGAAACTATACAAGCTCTCTAAGGAGCATGAGAAACTATATAGGCTAGCCACCAAGAAGCTCAGTGGTGTGGAACTCGATCGTGAAGAACTTTCCACAAAGTTTGATGAAGCTAATCAAACGATTGGTGCAGTGAGGTTTGAGAACAATTTCTTGGCTGAGAATACCAAGAAGCTTGAAACAGAGCTGTTTCAAGTTAGAGCTCAATTGGAGAGGACTTCAAATGCAAAACTTAATGAGATGCTCAGCAATCAAAAATCTGCTTCGGATCGAACAGGCTTAGGATATGGTCTTTCTTCCTCTAACATTGCTTCTACTAGTGCTACTATTTTTGTTTCTCTTGCTAAAAGCACTGAAAGTGAGAACACTGATGATAAAATTGAATTAGCTAGTGAAAACTTAGACAAGGGTAAATCTATCTTAGGAGCACCCCCTAAGCAAGATCAGAAAGATGCTAAAAACCTAGGGCTAAGAAGGCTAACTCTCAAAAACTTAAACAAAAAAAGCAACATCTCTGTCATCATTGTGGAGCTGCTGGTCATACTCGACCAAATTGCTATAAGTGGCTAGCCACTCAACAGAGCAACGGCATGATTGCGTATGGAAGCCAGAATCAACTTCAATCCTCTCTTACTCCTCTTGGTGATCTTCTTAAAGCCCTCATGTTCCTTTTGAACATGAACGGTTTCAATTCTTCCCCCTCTCCGCTGATTCAAGGGTTTAATCAAAGAAAAGGTTCTTCTAAGGTGTGGAAGAAAAAGGACTCTAAGTGATTTCATCACTTTCTTCTCTCTTCTTATTGTTTTTGTTTATTGCATTGCTTGTGTGTTTTGCATTTATTTTGAGTCAATCTAGTTTTATACTTTGCTTTGTTTAACATGTTTTTGTGTATTTACTTTCAGTTTTGTTTATTTTGTTTTTGATATAAAAATTTAAAAAAAAAATTGAAAAATTAGAAAAATACAAAAACAGTGTGTGTTTTGTGTACTTTGGTACTTGTGTACCTTGGATGGCCATTGAAACAAAGTTTCTAAACTTTATATCTTGTGTAGCTTAGATGAGCATCTCTATGCACAACTAAGCAAATAAGCTCTGTGGCTCTTGTTTGTAATGAGTAAGATTAAGTTATATCTTAAACTTAACACTCATATCACTCTTTTTCATGGGTAGGACTAGAAAATCCTAAAAGAAAGGCATAAATAACCATCTCACCACTGTTGTCCGCCAATCATAATATGACACCTGTATGCTTCGGCATAGCAAAAGTGCAGTGTCAAAGACATTCATATGCTTCAGTATAGTAAAAGTGCGATGTCAAATACTTAACATCTTGGGTATTTCTTTTCTCTCTTTTTATGCCCATGCATGATATGCTAAAAATAAAAGAAAATATGCAAAGAAAAATAAAAAGCAAAAAGATCAAAATGCTTTAAATATGATTGCAAGCGTGTTTTCTAAGAGATGTGGGAGTTATAGGATGTACCTCGAAGGTGATAGTCTCCATCAAACAGTTATGATTGTGTGTGAATTAAAGTTATTTTCTCATATCTCAAATCGTCATAACATGTATACACATATGCAATCTTGCAATGTTTTTCACACACAACACACAATATTCTTTACTACTATTGATACATGTACAGGTACAATGTGATTTGGCCATCACAAGTGTTTACATGTGCTACTGTATGCTCACTAAACTGTCTTGACTTGTTTTTGAAAAATAAAATTGGTTAGACTTGTTTAGTGTGTGTGTGTGTTTCTAAGGATCCATGTGCTTAAATGTTTTGTTGAGAGATGATTTTGAGAGATTAATATGTTGATTGGATCATTGGTTGAGGTGTATGTTAGATTCCATTCATGTCTATGTTTTTCACTTCTCGAAAAAATGCTTTTAACTGCTAGCTCGACACCTCCTCGATACCTTCTTATCTGTCGAGCTTCTCAAGCCTTTTTCTTATCGCAATCTCGATACCTCTTCGACACTTGATGGATCGATCGAGAAAGTTTCTGTCTCCTCGATACCTTCTCGATACCTTGTCAATTAATCGAGCTTCTGTTCTTTGAAAGTGGTTCTTGTTCCTTGATACCTCTCGACACCTTCAGTTGTCGAAGGCTTTTTCCTCGACACCTACCTCGACAGCTTCCTCGATACCCCTCGACACCTCAGTTGTCGAGATTTATTGAAGCTCCTATATAAGCTGCTGTCGCGATCTGAACTTCATTTTCTCAATCTCTCTCGACCTATCAGTGGCTGTTCATCTCCCTAACCTCTTTTTCTCACTCAAAATCTTCAACCCACGTGATTTTTGGCCATTCCTTGCTTCAAATCACTTGGTAAGATCTCTTTTTCCTTCTTTATTCATGCATTTCATGTTTTGAATCTTAGGTTTTGGGTTTTTTAAAAATTTTGAGGTTTTTCAAAATTAATGAGTTTTTCTTGAAATTTTGGATTAGGTTTTCACTTAAATGTGTTCAAAATGTCATACATTGCATTACATATGCATTAGAATGGTATTTTCATGCATTTAGATGTATGTTCTATGCTTGTGTGCTAGTAAGATTGGATTGGGCTGAGCCCATGATGCTTTTTACTTTGCATGTCACATGTTCATGTATTCCCCATGCATACGTACTCATTGTTCAATATATTTGATATATATGAACTGTTTTGGGACTTTTCTGATTGTCTGTTTCTCTATCTCTTTCTCATTCTGTTTACGTTAGTAGTGTCTATGGCACCTAAGCGTAAATCCACTCCTGCTCGGAACTATCTGCGTTCTGGAGCTTCTTCATCTTCTGATTCTGCTCCTCTTAATCTTCGGTTCCATGATGGTGATGCCCATAAGGCATTTTCAGAGAACTTTTCTAGACAAGGTGTTCATTCGGAACACCAAGTCATTTTGGCGGACTTCGCCGACACTGACCTTCCCTCTATCATTCACAGTAAGGGATGGGAGTCACTGTGTGACGTCCTGGTCACATGTCCTCTCGTGCTTATTCAAGAGTTTTACTCTAACATGCACAGGATCGATCATTCAGTACCTCTCTTTTTCACTCGCGTCTGAGGTACGCGCATCCCTGTCACACCGCAGCTAGTTGTGGATGTGCTTAGGATTCCTAAGATAGAGTTTCCTGACTATCCTTGAGCGTCTGAGGACTGTGTCCAAAGATGAGCTCATTTCTGCTTTTTATGAGCGCCCCGCTGATTGGGGTGAACATCAGTATACATCATGTAGACCTTTTGCTAAAGGTCCTAGATTCTAAAACATGGTGATGACTTTTGTACTCCATCCACTCTCTCACTACAACTTCATCACAGAGCCTCGTGCTCGATTTTTGTTATCTCTTCTTGAGCATCTTTCTATAGATTTTCCTTCTCATTTCATTCTTTCTATCATTGATGTTCATTTAGATTCAGCGTCCCGTGATAAGCTCATCTTTCCTTCCGCTATCACTAGGATCTTACGCCATTTTTCCATCCCTTTTCCTATGTCCGACCACTTCACACACATTTGTGCCATAGATGCCGCTACCGTCAAACGTAGTGAGGCTCAGTTTAGGTCCAGACAAATGGATTTCACTCCTCCCTCCTGTTCAGCTCTATCCAGATCTGCTCCATCTACATCTGCTCCTTCTTCCTCTATGGGCGATGTATCTCTTAGAGACATCATGGCGCAACTGCAGCACATGGATGCTCACCTCGATACACTCCCCACTGAGTTGTATCAGGTGAATGTTCGTGTTGGTTGTATTGCATGACGGCAGGCGACCATGGGTGGTTTTGCTTCTAAGGCTACTCCTTAACCACCTCCTCCAGCAACTTCTGACTCTGAGGTTGATGATGATGATGGTGATGACGATGAGGCTTCGGATGATGATGATGGAGATGCTAGCTCTACTGATGAGATGTCTACATGACACTCTACCCTTTGTCACTCTTGACAAAATGGGGGAATAGTTTTGGGTTATGAGAGTAGTCATCTTAGGGGAAGTGTTGATATTTGAGGGATGTAGTGAGGCTTTGATTTATCTTTTTCTTTTCTATCTTTTAGTTACATTGATCTTGTATATTTTCTCTTTATACACATGATTCATTATACTTGTATGCAATCTATTATTTCTGTTTCACACAAGATGCCTTAATGAGTTTTGTGTAAAGTGTTTCAGAAATACGAATTGTCAAAGTCTACTTGCCATAAACTCTTTTCTTGCAAAGTTTTTCAAGAGTTTGTGATAGGATAGATTTTATTATATTCAACAAGTGAATATGAGTTGAGTGATTTATGACTTTTCTCATATGTTCATTTGTTTGTTGGTGGTTTTGTCACGGATTGCCAAAGGGGGAGATTGTTAGGACATATGTGTTTTCACTTGTTAAGAACATATGTCATTTATTTATATAAATTGGCTAATCCTTTGACAAAATGCACTCTACTTGTAATTGGGTAGTTCTAGGTGTTTTTAAAACTTCAAGAAACAAGGTTTCAAGATCAAATGTTGAAGTCATCAAGTCTGTCCAAGAAAAACAAGCTAAAGTGCAAAATCATTAAAACTCGACACCTGCTCGATAGCTCCTTGACACCTGTTATCTGTCGAGATTTATAAAATCAGATTTTCTAATCTGATTTCTTGGGATCCATGAATATGTCTTTGGGCCTTCTTTTCTCATAACCCTAAACATATAAAAGGATTATTTTAAGAGCCGTCAAATTGTACACAAGTTGAAAAAGCATTGAGCAAACTCTGTTCAAGCAATTTGTGATTAAAGACGAAGTTCTTAACCTAATTCATCTTCTCTGAAGAAGTTGCTGTGTATTTGTACCAAAGGGTTTTGTGGCCAAGCATCTTCTTGATCTTCATCGTATAGGATGAATTGAAGAATTTTGTAGCCAACCTCTCCCTCTAAGTTAGTGTCTGAAGTCGCATACTGGGATCCACGTATTGGTTAGTCATGTACTTGGGAGCCGTGCATCAAAAGGGAGAACTGTCACTACAGATCAAGTCCAATTGGGTATTAGGGTAAGGGTTCAACTGTAGGTTGGTAAGGTACTTGGGATTCCTTTACTTGTAACTGCTTGATTTGATAATAGTGGAGTTTCGAGAGTGGTGACCTGAAAATCACCCGGTGGGGTTTTTGCTGTTAGTGTTTTACCCATTCGTAAATAGATCACCATGTCATTTAACTTCCGTTGCATATTTAGTTGTTTGGTGATTTGTTTGTGCTTCCACACAATTGCATGATAAATTGATTAATTGATAACTTGGCTAGTTAATTAATTGGTTTAATCACAAGGGTCATTCAGTTTGTGGCCTATCAGAAAGGTTTATCCTAACATAAGAAGGTCGTCCCTCGTAGGAAGATCGTCGATGGGCATGAGGGTCGTCCATCAGGAAAGTTCCTAGACGACCCCGAGCACTTAGGAAATTTCTAGAAATGGGTTTATTTACAAAAGCTTGTAAATCGAACCATGTGCTACTATTTTGAAACATGAGCAAGATCCTTGTTCATCACTATAATGTTCTATTAAGTACTTAACTTCCAACGACAGATGTAGAAAATAAGATTTAACATTCTAACTTCTGTAGCAGTTGTGAAGGTTAAGTCTGAACCTTCTAACTTCCACAAATATAGGGGAAGTTAAAAAACAAGTAACCACTCCAAAGCTCATTATATAAGGACTCATCCACATCAAATGGAAGTAAGTTTTCACTACTCCTAAAGTTGGAATTCTAAAGTTCCAGAGAAAAAACTAACTTAAGCATCGGAGGGTTCTTGGCTGGTTCATCTCGGTCACCTTTGATCTTGTGTCTTTTTCTTTTCAGACCTTTCAAGCAATCACTAGCCCATTGAAGCCCGGAGCATTCAGGTTACTGATTTTCTTTGCATCATCATTAGATATTTGTTAAAAATGATTATTGGATTAATTAGCAAATAACACAAAAGCTTATAGTAGATTCTAGTTAACTCAACTGGTAAAGTCTCTTATGGTTGAATAAGAGATCGGGGTTCAATCCTCGCCTACACCAAAAAACTTATTAGTGTCTTGGTCTGATGACAAAAAGCTATTATCAAGAGTGGACGCCATAGGTTGAAACTCTCTTAATAAAATATATATATATATATATATATAAGCTATAAAAAGAGAATAACTGAAAAACTAACCGCCTAAAACTAACTAACAATCATACGTGCAGGCTAATATCAAAATTAACACAGCTAGTATATTACATGTTGTTTTAGTCAACATGGAACAAAACTATAGTAGTTTTTCTTCTTCTTTTAATCTGCGGTTGCTCTTGTCTTCTTTGAATGCTTCATTGAGTTTGATGATCTCTTTCTTCTTCTTATCTCTGCTTTGATACTCCCCCTCAAGAGGAACTGCTTTATGTATATTAACCATTACCATTTTGCAAACTAGATTTGAGAATTAATTGAAATTCAATGCCTTATTTAGCAAATCTGCAATTTGACATTGGATTTTGACATGACTCAACTTAATAACATTTTCCTATAGTTTGTCCCTAACTACATAACAATCAATCTCAATATGTTTTGTTCTTCAATGAAATATTGGGTTCGAGCCAGTGGTGGAGCCAAAAATTTGTCTTTGAAGGGGCCAAGTTTAAAAGGAGATCATAAATTTTTAACCTGTATATACTATATTTATATTATGTACAATGAAAAATGCTATATTCATAACAAATTTTTGGTGATAGATTGTTACTGGTTGTAATCTAAAACCACCACTAAAATGATTTTTTTACCCACCAATAACAAAAAAAAATAACAATTCACCACCTAAAATTTAATTTGAAAATATTGTTGAAATGTTGTGGACATGGTATTTTTCTATGTACAATAATCTAAAATAGAATTATAAATAAATTTCTATGTCATTGAATACATAAAAAATAAAATAAAATAAAAACATATAATCAAAAAAGTGAATAACTAATCATATATTTTTGTCAAATTTATAATAATATATTATATTTATATGCTATATAATATAGTATATTTATCATTTGCCATTAAAAAAAAAAGAAAGAGAAATGCTATGTTCATAATATTTTGACAACATATTTACCTTAAATCTCAAGTGACAAGTTATTATTGTTGTTATTGGTAGGTAAAAAATTAATTTCAATTGTGAATTTAAATTAGAACTAGTAAACAATTTGAACCAATATCAACTTACTAACTATAATCTATTGTGAAGATATTTTAACATAGCACTTCTTAAAAATATAAAGAATAATAGAACAAGAGAATGAAGCCAATAAGCCACGTACCTACCCGGGAGTAACTGAGATCACCTTTCCCTTTTGAAGTGTACAGTTTTAAAACTATACATGTGTGGTCCTCTTGCATTAGAGCAAGTAGTAAAATATTTTTGGACTTAGAAATCCGTGAAGCACTAAAAGGCTTTAGAAAAAAAAAAAAGCTAGACGAAAAGAAGAAATAGTTTCCTACTCCTAATATTTTCCTAGAACACAGATTTGAGACAAGAAACTGTCAAGCTCGTTACATTCCTATAAATTCAAAAAAAAAAAAAATTGGAGGGGCCTCCCCCTCCCCTTAGGTGTTGATGAGGGTTCCCCTTTAGCTGAGTTTAAGGGGGTATTTTAGCAAAGAATATCATAAAAAATATGTCCCAAACAGCAATGAATCCTCAAAGAAACCATTTTAAGATTTGGCCAAAAATGGTATGTTTAGCTTTAAGGTATTCTTCCTATTTCGGATAAGAGTTGCTGGGGAAAAAGTACCAGAAAAGGAAAGTATTTTAGCAAGAGAGAGGTAGTTTCTTTAGTTGGTTTTGGTTTTAGCCAAAAGTGAAAAAATCAGTAATGCTCAGGCTGCTGGTTCAACTGTCACAGCTGCTCTGAAAAGGTTGTCCAGCTGTCAGGAAAAGCTATGACAGCTATCATGAAAAGGCTGTCCCAGCTATTAGGAAAAGCTATGATAGCTATCATGAAAAATTTTTTTGCTTTTGGCAGAACCAATGAGGTCAGATGGGTCATTTTGGACTGCTGGAGAGGTCATTTCAAGGATTTGGCTGAAAAATGGTAAGATCTCTTTGGAGGGTATCTTGCTATTTTGGGTATAACAGCTGGCTGCTGGGATTTCAGCATTAAATGGCTGATGATGTCACTCCCAGCCAGGTGTCAAGTTCTGAATACACTGCTGGGATTCAACTAGAAATGCCTCCTTCTTTGGGTGTTTGTGTTTTTGGTGCAAGGTTCCATTACAACACATAATAGAAGGATTAGTTGAAAGATAATAAAGCCTTAGAGATTTAGTCAAGGTCTCATTCTGTTATGACATAACATTGGTGAGAAAGAAGAGTATTTAATGCTCTACTCTGACAATTGGCAGAGAAATATATGGTCAGATTGTGGTAGAGAGCAACTAGGTATTCAGAGATATTATGAATATTTTGCATAGAGAGAGATTAAAGATAGCCAATCAGATTAGGCCACGTGTTTGAACTGGATTTTTGCTGAAAGAAGTAATGAGATTTATGTAGAATAATATAATGAAGTTTCTAAATATGTATAACAATAGTTGGGGATTGAATGAACAATAATCTTCCCAGCAGTTAGATGGCTAGAGATATTGAGTATTTGTCACATGATGAATATCAAATTTTTAGGAAAAGAGCAATGGGGAATTTTATCATCTAAAGTGCTACGTGATAAGAGATGCTTACTATATGTTACCCACTACACACGGACTCGTCAAAGTTTAGGGAGTTGAAGAAGACACGCCAAGCAACATGTTTCTTTTATCAACTTTAAACTGCTGGAGCTTTACTAAACATACCTCTTGGTCCTCTAAACCACGACGCCCAAAGTTTCCCCAAAGAGACTTATGTGCTTGGATCATAAACTGAAGGTGAGATGACGTACCTCAGGTTTTGTTGTCATTTTGTGTAAATATGGACTCTTGTTGAAGAAGCTGCTTGCCATGGGTGTAAAAGAGGTAATATGGGACATGAGCTTTGATTCATTGCTTAAGCCCGATCCATATGTTGATGTTGATGATGTCATGGGGTTATGATCCCAATTGATGAACAGGAAATGTGGACCATAGACCTGCCTCGTGAAGTAAGGATCTCGTGGGCCATGTGAGCCCAATCCATGTACTTGAATGAGCTATGAGCTTATTTTGGGCCTTAAATAGATTTACCTATAAAATCAATAATATGTTGATGTAGCATGGGTTGCCAATGAAGTAATGCCACGTGGGCCCAAAAAATGGTCCTCAACAGTGCTTCATAATTCCGAATGACTTTCTAATTTGTTGAATGTAATAACTATTGAGTAAATGATAATGATTGAAAATATTTGATCTTTGTGTCATTGTCTATGAAGGAAATAGCATTGGCGGCTTCTAGGATGGCATGAGCCCCAGCGGTAAGATAGGAAATACCAAATTGATAGCAATGGTCTGGATCCAATAATAGAATAGTGTGGTGGCAGCTTTCCCCTCGTGTTTAGGAAGTAAGTTCAACTAAACCTCTTGTTGCCCTTAAGTAAGAATCAAGGGTGCCACTTGACAATGTTGGTAGATGATTCTTTGTTGGACTTAGATAGTTTGGAGACTACTTCATCTTTCCCAGCGGTAGGTAGATTCTTGTCAAGTTGTTGGCCATTGGCTTCTTGCATTTTTCACCATTTGCTAGGTTACGATCAGAAGTAAAAAGGACCGTGGAGTACTCATCTTGCTTTCCAATGGTGCAAGGTTTCTACTAATGCAGTAACTTTTTAGACCTTTGTAGCAGCTAGGGAGGTTGTGTAATGCAAAGATACAGTAGTAGGTAGTTTGGAATAGTGCCATGAGATTGCTAGATGGACTCAAGTAAGACTTGGATCTAATTTTTACTTGTGGAGGGCAACAAGAGTGATCCTTCATTCTTCATGAGAACATTTTTCAACAAAGATTCCCCATGCAGCGATGGAAGTAGGTTGAATAGTAGTGTAGCAAAATGTTGGCATGATCCAAGATGGATTAAGAAAATTCTCTTGCAAAGTTCTTCACTTCTTGAATGTAGGCATCGAATGATAACCTGTATGTTAGTGAAATAGAGATAATTGCCATGAGATTTACCATGGGCTTTGACAAGTAATTGCCATGGGCTTGAGCCATGGGCTTTTAATATGGGATCGAATTCCATTGATAACATATTTTTGCCATGGACTTGAATCATGGGCTTTTGAAATATGTTGTTGCCAAAGTATTAACTTTGGCCTTTTGAGCATTTGTAAAATTTTGCGAAACTAGTATATGAGCTTTTGTAAATAGTTGCCAAAATAATATTGGGCTTTTAGAAATAGTTGCCAAAATAGCATTTGGGTTTTAAGAAATAGTTGCCAAAAATAATATTTGGGCTTTTGTAAATAGGTGCCAAATTAGTATTTGGGCTTTGTAAAATAGGTGCCAAATTAGTATTTGGAACTTTGTAAAATTGGTGCCAAATTAACATTTGGGCTTCATGAGTAGTTGCCAAAAATAACATTTCGGCTTTTGTAAATTGGTGTCAAATTAGTATTTAGGCTTTGTAAAAATAGGTGCCAAATTAGCATTTGGGCTATATGAGTAGTTGCCAAAAATAATATTTGGGCTTTTGTAAATAGGTGCCAAATTAGTATTTGGACTTTTGATAGCATTTGGGCTTTTGTAAAATAGGTGCTAAATTAATATTTGGGCTTTTGTAAATAGGTGCCAAATTAGCATTTGCGCTTTGTAGGATTTTGTAAAAATATTGCTGTGTAGCAATGGACTTAGTAGAAGTGCCGCATCGTAGCGGTCTTTAGAGGTGCCGCATCGTAGCGGGCTTTAGAGATGCCGCATTGTAGGGGGCTTTGTAAGATGCCGCATCGTAGCGGACTTTAGAGATGCCGTATTGTAACGGACTTTGTAAGATGCCGCATCGCAGCTGGCTTTAGAGATGCCGTATCATAACAGACTTTGTAAGATTTCACATCGTAGCGGGCTTTAGAGATGCCGCATCGTAGCGGGCTTCGTAAGATGCCGCATCATAGTAGGCATTAGAGGTGCTGTGTAGCAATGGGCTTTAGGGTGCCGTGTAGCAACGGGCTTTAGGGTGCCGTGTAGCAACGAACTTTGTAGAGGGTTTTGTTGGGCTTTTTAGGATTTTGCCCAAAAGTAAATGAGTTTGAGCTTTTTATAGAGATGGTATAATTTTGTGGCTCAATATGGTAGCAATATGGTGAGTATTTTTGTGAGAACCCAAGTTGGATAATATGTGGGCTATAATGGGTAATATTTGTAAGAGGGCCCAAGGCAATTTATGGGCTTGTATAGAGAGTATTTTGTAGTTGGTGAGTGGTAAATAGGGATTTGAGATGTAATAATTCATCCAGCTGAAGAAGTGTTTTCTGCTAGAGGCTTTTCTGATTGAACTGCTGGGGAAGAAAATAGACTGTTTAGCAAAATAAGGGCTTTCTGGTTGATAAGGCCTGCTACTATAGAAGTGATGGATAACAATGTGTGAGAGCTTACTATTGATTGAACCCTTTGTTACTGGGCTACTGGATAATAATAGATTTGCCCAGCTATATGAGGGTTTGCTGATAAAGCCCTCTGATGTTGAACTGATGGGTACTAGTGCAGCCAAAGAAGGGTAATTTGTTGCTAAGGCTCTTTGCTGCTAGAGAGATGAACATGTCCAGCGGTAAAGAGGTTTACTGTCGATTAGACCCTTTCTTATTGGACTGCTGGATAATAATAGATCTACCCAGTTGTATGAAGGTTTGCTGATAAAGCTCTCTGATGTTGAACTACTGGGTAATAATGCAGCCAAAGAAGGGTAATCTATTGCTAAGGCCCTTTGTTGCTGGAGAGATGAACATGTCCAGCGGTAAAAAGGGTTGCTGTCGATTAGACCCTTTCTTATTGGACTGCTGGATAATAATAGATCTGCCCAACTGTATGAGGAGTTTCTACTGCTGAGTCCATCTGCCGCTAGAATGATAATAACGAAGACCCCAAGTGGTAAGAGAGGTTTCTACTAATGAATCCATCTGTCACTGGAATGATAGGTAATAATGGAGACCCCCAATAGTAAGAGAGGTTTCTACTAATAAGTCCATCTGTCGCTGGAATGATAGATAATAACAGAGACCCCTAGCAGTAAGAGAGGTTTCTACTGCTGAGGCCCTTTATATGACGACTAATAGTAGTGAAAATCTTCAGCGATAAGAGGGTTTTTTGCTGCTAAGACCCTCTGTTGTTGGAATGATAGATAAGAGTGCATATCCCCAACGATAAGACGGTTTTCTGCTGCTAAGGCCCTCTATGGCTGGGATGATGGATAATAGTGAATATCTCCAGTAGTAAGAGGGTTTTCTACTGCTGATGCCCTCTGTTGCTGGAATGATGGATAAGAGTGCATATCCCCAGTGGTAAGAGGGTTTTCTGCTGCTGAGGCCCTCTATGGCTGGGATGATGGATAATAGTGAATATCTCTAGCAGTAAGAGGGGTTTCTACCGTTGAGCCCCTCTATGGCTGGAACGATGAAAGAGCTTCTTTTATGGAGTCAATAAGCTCATAATAAGCATGTTGTAGCCATGGAGCTACTTGAATGGTAGAGAGAAAGACATGTGGAATAGCATTTTCGTGAATAAATATGAGATAATATTGTTGTGACTCAGGGCCGCGAGCTGCTAGATCAAGAGACTTTGAGTATTGGGAGTCAAGTCCTCCTCTATGACATATGATTCTAAACTTTAGGCGCACGACATGGCAGTACATGTAACTCCCCAGTGGAGTCGCCAAATGTTCGGGGGCCTTTTTTGGTTACCCAGCCACGTGTGGTCCGTTGGAGGGATAACCTTACTAGGCCCAGATTCTTTTTGGGGAGTTGTGTCCGGAACTTAACATTGGGCCACATGGTCCAACGGCTAATAACGTATTTTTAAGCCTATTAAACTATTAAAGCCAAAGTCTAAGAATTACAATAATGGTCGAATAAAGATAATGGTTGAATAAATATGTAATATGTGTTTAATATAATAGCTTTGATTGTAATAACAGTTAAAATAAAGTAGCATTTATTTAGAGGTAAAGTGATCATGTACTTAATGATGTAAATTTAATGATATGGAAGCAAAGTCACTTATCTTTGTATGGTTCGTAGCTCTAGCTGTGTAGCATCAGTGAGCTGATAGGATTCCAGCAAAATGCCAACATTAGAGGCTAGTTAAGCTTGCCCCTCTTATCATGCATTTAAATGAGTTTAAGCCTTGGTTAATAGTTATAATAGTAGTTGGAATAAAGTAATATGTATTTAAATGTGAAATAATCATACACTCAATAATGTAAATTTAAAGATAAGGAAGTAAAGTCTCTTATCTTCGTATGATTTGTAGCCCAGCTGTACAGCTTCTATGAGTTGATAATATCCTAGCAGAGTGACCCCAGCAGTAAAAAGGCAGTTTGCTATGATAACTTCAAGATTGAGGGGAAAAAATTGGTGCAACTGAAGGGAGAGAGAGTATGTCCAGCTGTGTGTAGGGGCTGGTTAAGCTTGCCCCTCTTATCGTGCACTTAAAGGAGTTTTCCCATTGACAATGCTCTTTCAGTTGTTGTGAAGTTATGAATAGTGTTGTCTTCCATGAGAAGGGCTTTTGTATGGAGTATTTGTGCCTTCTAAGAGAAGGGCTTTTGTAAGAAGCAGTTGTGCCTTCTAAGAGAAAGGCTTTGATATGAGATCCTAGTGCCTTCTAGGATAAGGGCTTTAGTAATAGAAGTTCATGCCTTCCATGAGAAGGGCTTTTAGTATGAGTGTTTGGCATCTCTTGAGAAGTGTGGAGATGGTAAAGATATAGATGTTTTGTGGGATGTAGTATTTGTAATATGTATGATATATGGAAGTATGAGAGACGTGGAGGTTAAAGATAGTAAAAATATGAGATTATAATTGCTTAAGAAGTTGTAGATATTGCTTTCCAAGAGGAAAAATTTTATAAGAGAAGAGCATGGAGATGTCCTTAGGTATTTAAAGATAGGAGCAACAAGATATATGTATTTTCAGAATATGAAGAGTGAGATAATGAGTATAAGAGAGTAATAGTGTTGTAATGTGTTTAGCAAAGCTGCTGGGATTTTTTGCTGGAGGATATATAAAGACTTATGAAGGGCATTTGTGAGCTAAGAGCTGAAGAGTTTAGTTCCTAATTTAGAAACTGAAAACTCAGAAGTTTAGCACTTCATTAAAAGCTTAGAAAGATAATCCAAAGGAGAAAGAATAAGGAAGCTTATGAGAGAGTTCCCCTCCATTGGTGTCCCCCCTTGAGGTGTTGATGAAGGGTCCCCCTTTAGAGCTGAGTTTTAAGGAGGTATTTTAGCAAAGAATATCAGCCAAAATCTGTCCCAAATAACAATGAATCTTTAGAGAATCCATCTTAAGATTTGGCCGAACATGGTATATTTAGCTTTAAGGTATTCTTGCTATTTCGGGTAAGAGCTGCTGGGGAAAGAGCAGCAAAAACGTAAAGTATTTTAGCAAGAGAAAGGTAGTTTCAATAGTTGGTTTTGGTTTTAGCCAAATGTGAAAAAATCAGTAATGCTCAAGCTGCTGGGTCAGCTGTCACAACTGTTCTGAAAAGGCTGTCCCAGCTGTCAGGAAAAGCTGTGACAACTATCATGAAAAAGCTATCCCAACTGTCAGGAAAAGCTGTGACAGCAATCATGAGACAGCTATCACAGCTGTCATAAGATAGTTGTTTGCTTTGGGCAGAAGCCAATAAGGTCAAATGGGTGTTTTCAAACTGCTGGAGAGGTCATTTCCTGGATTTGGCTGAAAAATGGTACTGAAGGGTATCTTGCTATTTTGGGTATAGTAGCTGGTTGTTGGGATTTCAGCATTAAATGGCTAATGATATCACTTCCAGCCAGGTATCAAGTGCTGAATACACTGTTGGGGTTCAGTTAGAAATGCTTCTCTTTTCGAGCGTTTGTATTTTTGGTCCAAGGTTCCATTACAACATTCTTCTAGCAAGTAATAGAAGGATTGGTTAAAAGTAAATGAAACTTTAGAGTTTTAGTCAAGGCCTCATTGTGTTGTGACATAATCTTGGTGAGCAAGAAGAGTGTTTAATGCTCTGCTCTGGCAGCTAGCAGAGAAATATATGGTCTTATTGTAGCAAACAGCAACTGGGTATTAGAGATATCATGAATATTTTATGTATAGTTAGAGATAAAAGATAGCCAATCAGATTAGGCCATGTGTTGGATTTTAGCTGAAAGTAGTAATGAGATTTATGTAGAATAATATAATGAAGTTTCTAAATTTGTATAGCAACAGCTGAGGATTGAATGAACAATTATCTTCCCAGCAGTTAGATGGCTGGGGATATTGAGTATTTGTCACTTGATGAATATTAAGCTTTAGGAAAAGAGTAATAGGGAATTTTATCATCTAAAGTGCTATGTGATAAGAGATGTTTACCATATATTACCCGCTATACATGGACTCGTCAGAGTTTAGGGAGTTGGAGAAGACATGCCAAGCACCATGTTTCTTTTATCAACTTTAAACTTCTGGAGCTTTACTGAACATACCTCTTGGCCCTCCAAACCACGACTCCCAAAGTATCCCCAAAGAGACTTAGAGCTTGGATCATAAGCCGAAGGTGAGATGACGTACCTCGGGTTTTGTTGTCATTTTTTGTAAATATGGGCTCTTGTTAAAGAAGCTGCTTGCCATGAGTGTAAGAGAGGTATATGGGCTGTGAGTTTTGATTCATTGCTTAAGCCCGATCCATATGTTGATGTTGATGATTTCGTAGGGTTATGATCCCAATTGATGAAGAGGAGATGTGGACCATGAATCCGCCTCTTGAAGTAAGGATCTCGCGGGCCATGTGAGCCCAATCCATGTAGTTGAATGAGATATGAGCTTATTTTGGGGCTTTAAATAGATTTACCCAAAAAATCAATAATATGTTGATGTGGCATGAGTTGCCAATGAAGTAATGCCACGTGGGCCAAAAAAGCAGTCCTCAACAAGTTGCATATTTGATTGCATTCATGTCTGTGTTTTTTTCTTCTTGAAAAATTGTTTTTAAAGCAATCTCGATAGCTCCTCGACACCTCTCAACACCTGCCTTATCTATCAAGCTCTTTAGCTTCTTTTTATCACAGTCTCAATAGCTTTTTTTTTATCGCGGTCTCAATAGCTTCTCGATAGCTCCTCAATCCATTGAGAAAGTTTCTGTCTCTTCGATAGCTGCTCGATCGATCGAGCTTGTTTTTGCTATGGACAGCTATTCGATAGCTGTATCTCTGCCTTTAAAGCTTGACACCTCTCGACACCTTTTGACCTGTTAAGAATTATGAGATTTCTATATATACATGCTTCGCAATTTCTGATCTCATTTCTTCGATCTCTCTCAACAATTTCTCTCTTTTCTCACTCCAAAACTTTTCAAACTCAAACCCCTCACATTCCTCACTTGATCTTCAGCCGAAATCAAGTGTTCTTCGTCTGGTATGATTCTCTCTCACTCATTAATCATGCATTTCACTCTTTTCAGACCTATGTTTTGAGATTTGAAGAATTTTTAGGGGTTTTTCAAAATTAATGATTTTGTGTGAAAATTTTGGGATGGGTTTTATATATTTGATCTTAAAACATCATGCATTGCATCACATGTGCATTATAACACTAATCCGTGCATTTTAGATTTATGTTTACATTGTTGAAATGATTGTGTGCTAGTAGGATCGGATTGAGCTGAGCCCATGATGTTTTTACTATTGCATATCACATGCTCATGCATTTTCATGCATACGTACCTTCAATCCTTTATATTTTGATATATTGATTGTGTTGGTGCTTTTCTACTTGTTTCTCTTTCTCCCTTTCTCCTTCTTTCAGTTAGTTGCATCATGGCACCTAAACAAAAATCTGTTCCATCCCAGAACCCTCTTCGTTCTGGGACATCTACTTCTTCCTCTAACCCCACACCTTCTATTTAGTTCCATGATGAGAAGGCCCATAAGGACTTCTCGAAGAACTTTTCTAGACGAGACGTTCATTCGAAATCATTTTGTTGGATTTCTCCGACACTAACCTACCCACTGTCATTCACAGTAGGGGTTGGGAGTCACTGTGTGACGTCCCAGTCACTTGTCCATTTGTACTTATCCAGGAGTTCTACTCCAACATGCATGGATTTGATTATTCAGTACCTCTTTTTGTTACTTGCATTCGAGGTACGTGCATTGTGGTCACACCGGATATTGTATTCGACGTGCTTCACGTCCCGAGAGTAGCGCATCCTGATTACCCCAGTTGTGAGCGTCTGAGGACTGTGTCCAAAGACAAACTTATGTCAACTTTTTGTGAGCGTCCCTCTGATTGGGGTGATCGTTAGTTCACTCCTTGTTCGCCCTTTGCTAAAGGTCCTCATTTTCTTAATATAGTTATGACTTTTGTCTTACATCATTTATCTCATTATAACTCTATTATCGAGCTTCGTGCTCAATTTTTTCTTTCCCTTCTAAAGCATCTTACTATAGATTTTCCTTCTCATTTTATTCTTTCCATCATAGATGTATATAGGGATACAGCGACCTATGATAAGCTCATCTTCCCTTCAGCTATCACGAGGATTCTACGCCATTTTTCTGTTCCTTTTCCTGTTTCCGACCACTTCCATGTTATGTGTGCCATTGACACCACTACCGTTAAACAGAGCGAGGTGTAGCTACATTCGAGGCGGTTTGGGACGGCAGCTCCTCCCACTTCTTCAGCTCCATCCACCTCTGCTCCCTCTTCTTCTGCGGGTGGTGTGACTCTTAATGCGATCTTGGCACAGCTTCAGTGCATGGATTCTCACCTTGACACTCTTAATGATGAGTTATGTCAGGTGAACACTCGTGTCAATCGTATTGCTAGACGGAAGGCTCACCTTGGTGGCTTTGTAAAGTCTCCCTCTCCTCCTCCCGAGGCATCCGACGACGATGATAACTCCAACAATGATGATGATAAGGATGAGGATGCTAACTCACCCAATAATGATGAGATGTCTACTTGATATACTTATCCTTTGTCACTCGTGACAAAAAAGGGGAGTAGTTTTGGATATGAGAGTAGTCATACTTATAGGGGGAGGGTTAGCATAGGAGATTTTTGTTAAAATGAGTGTTCATATGTTGAGGGATGCAGTGAGGATTCTATGTATCTTTTTTTCTTTTCTCTCCGTTTCAAATACATTATATCTTGTATATTGGTCTTGTATGTTCTTTCACCTATCTCTCCATGTGTTGTTTCTTTTCTTTTTTTATACACATGTTTCTTATAAAGTGTATGCAATCTATTATTTCTATTTCACACTAAGATGCCTTGATGAATTTTATTTAAAGTGTTCCAAAAATACAAATTGACAAAGTTTACCTGCCATAAACTCTATTCTTGCAAAAATTTTCAAGACTTTGTGTTATGATAAATTTTATTGTATTTAACAAGTGAATATGAGTTGAGTGATTTATGACTTCTCTCATATCTCATTTGTTTGTTGTGGTTTTGTCATGGATTGCCAAAGGGGGAGATTGTTAGGACATATGTGAATCATGTTAGGAACATATGTCAATATTTTATGTAATTAGCTAATATTTTGACAAAACGCACTTTAATTGTAATTGGGTAGATCTAGGATGTGTTTAATACTTCAAGAAACAAGGTTTCAAGTTCAAGTGTTAAAACCATGTAAGTCTTTCCAAGAATCAAGTGAGAAAGGGCAGGATTTTAAAACTCGACAACTAGCATCTATCGAGGTTTAAAAGCTGCTGAAGCCCATGGCTTGATAGCTAGCTCAATAGATAAGGTATCTGTTGAGATTTATGGAGTTCAGTTTTTCAAGCTGATTTTCATCCAATCCGTGAGTATATGTTTGGGCTTTCTTTTCTCACAATCCTAAACATATATAATAATTATTTTAAGGGCTGAAAAAGGTGACACAAGTTGTACAAGAGCACAATTTCAAAAGTGTGTAAAAGAGTGTGATCAGAAATCTAATTTGTCCTAGTTCTTCTTTCTTTTCAAGAAGCTGCTATGTTTGTACACTGTAGAGTTTTGTGACCAAGCAATTTAATGACCTTCATTGTCTGGATGAACTGAAGAACTTTGCAGCTAACATCCTTCTCAAGTTGGTGATCAAGTCGCGTACTGGGATCCGCGCAATTAGTTAGTCACGTACTGGGAGCCGTGCATTGAAAATGAGAGATTGTCACTACAGAACAAGTCCAATTGAGTATTGGGTAAGGGTTCAACTGTAGGTTGGTATAAGGTATTGGGATTCCTTTACTTGTAACCACTTGTTTTAATAATAATGGATTATCGGGAGTAATGACCTTAAAATCACCCGATAGGGTTTTTACCATGCAGGTTTTCCCCATTCATAAACAAATCACCATGTCAACTTATTTTTCACTGCATACTTTAGTTAATTGGTGATTTGTTTGTGCTGCCACATACAATTGCATGTTAATTTGATTAATTAATAAACTTGGCTAATTAATCAATTAATTCATCACAAGGGGTCAATATGTTTTTTGCCTATCAGTTAAAAAAAGCAAGGCTTTATAAAAAGCTTATTAGAGGTTTTGTGGACCCATTTCTACTTACTTATGCCAAAAAAATAAATTAGAGGTTTTAGATGCATCAAATAATGTCTTATCTATAGAACTTTCTCACTACTGGAAGTATTGGCAGTCTTTGATCCATTTAAACTTAAGGAGCTTTAATCTAGTAGGTAGAATTCCCTACTCCATGAGGACTTTAGTTAACCTCCAATCATTGCATTTACAAAACAATAACATCTGTGGAGGTATTCCTTCATCGTTGAAAAAGTGCTCAAATCTAAGGCTCATTGATATGGGTGATAATCATTTGTCAATCATACCACTATGGATTGGAGAAATGACAAATCTTTTAGTTCTCCATCTAGGATCAAGTGCATTCAAAGGTTATATACATCAAAAAATATGCCAACTTTCTTCTCTTAGAGTATTGGATCTTGCCAATAATAGCCTATCAGGATCCATACCAAAATGCTTGAAAAATATTAGCGCCATGGCATTACTAGATTCCAATATTAATGCCTTTCCTTCCACATTTTTTATATATTTGAATATGTATGTATCCTATGTTGAGAGTGTTCAGTTGGTTCCCAAAGAGAAAGAACTAGAATACAAAGAGAACCTTAAATTAATTAGGCTCATAGACCTTTCAAGTAACTACTTATCCAGATCAATCCCTGTTGAAATTTCAGATCTTTCTAAATTACATTTTTGAATTTATCTCAAAATAATTTGATGGGAAAGATACCAGAAAAAAATTGGGAGTATGAAAGAGTTAGAGTCAGTTGATCTCTCACAAAATCATTTATTGGGTGAAATTCCTCCAAGCATGTCTAATTTGACATTTCTTAGTCTCTTGGACGTGTCATACAACATCCTCTCAGGTAGAATTCCTTCAAGCACTCAGCTTCAATCATTTGATGCCCTTAGGTACATTGGAAATCCTCAGTTATGTGGTGATCCTCTTCCAAAAAGCTGCACAATTGAGGAACAATCTTTGAATAAATCACCAATTGGTAGTGTTGAAGATGATTCTAAAAACTCTAGCTTCTACATTGGTGTGGGAGTTGGATTCGCAACTGGCTTTTAGGCAATTTGTGGAGTTCTCTTCTTTAATAGGACTTGGAGGCATGCTTATTTTAGATTTGCCAATGAAATAAAAGATTGGATCTATGAGACTACAATGATAAAGATGAATTTACTTTAAATCTAAGAGTCTGCCTTAGTAAGTGAGGCATCGTTATCTAGCCAAGAGGTATTGCTTCAAGTTATATGTCCTTAATATTGTTTCTTTCATGTTAATGTTGTAGTCAGGTACTTTGAATATACAATTTATTTCATAGCTAAATGTGATAGTCATTTGGATTTTATTTCACAAATATGACATAACTTTGGCCTTGGTTTATGACATAACATTTTTACTAATAATACTATTCCCTATTTTAAAAATGGGTTTCTCATTTTAGAACCAACAAACTCTACTCAATTGAGCCAAATCTATGACTTTTATTGAATTGAGTTGGGTTTTTGATAATAATATTTGTCATAAAGATTAAAACTTTCTTTCATTTATGCCATGCTTTTTTTTTTTTTCGTGCATTTGTATAACCCTTTTGCTCTTTTGCAAAAAATATTCACAGGCTATGAAAATTCATGCAATCCAAGACAATTACAATTTGAAGCAGACATAAATAAATTGTTTCTATATACCAGGTCAGTGTAACTATGACTTTGTCGTCTGAATTATCTTGCTTGTTAGCTCTGTATATGAACTATATGTGGCTATTGGTACTGGCTAGTTTCACTAAGGATGTTTGTAGTGCTAGTCATTTAAAGAATAATTATTTCTCCATCAGCATAAATTTAGAGTTCAAGTCACTGAACAAAAAATGACTTTTCTATTCCACAAATTCCAGGAAGCCCTCTCTCTCTCTCTCTCTCTCATTTTTGTTTTACAGTTTTACTAGAAATATTGTTCCCTATTTAAAAAATGGGTTTCCCATTTTGGAACCAACAAACTCTACTCAATTGAGCCAAATCTATGACTGTTAATGAATTGAGTTGGGTTTTTGATAACAATATTAGTCATAAAGATTAAAACTATCTTTCATTTATGCTATGTTTGCAATTTTGCATTTCTTCTTCTTCTTCTTTTTTCCTCATGCTTTTGTATGACCCTTTTGCACTTTTGCAAATGTATTCACAAGCTGTGAAAACTCTTGCATTCCAAGACAATTACAATTTGAAGCAGACATAAATAAATTGTTTCTATATACCAGGTCTGTTTCTATATACCAGGTCAGTGTAACTATGACTTTGTCATCTGAATTATCTCTTTTGGTACCTCTACATATGAATTGTATGCGGCTATTGCCCATTGGTACTGGCCAATTTCACTAAGGATGTTGTTTGTGTTAATGTTTTAAGATAGGGACCATATCAGTAGTGTAGACCATTTGATTGGTTTTTATTAACCTCTTGAATTAATTTTTTACCCAATTATGTTGATATACATGCTTATGTTTGATTCCAAACTTAATGAAGCATAATATAATAATAATAATAAATAAAAAATAAAAAAAAAAGACTAGATGCTATGGTTCAACCCTATCAATTTCCATATATTGTGTCAAATCTATTTGTAATAAGTGAATGCATTAGTTAAGGATTTTTTATTTATTTTTATTTATTTATTTATTTTAAATTTACTTAAAAGGACAAAACTAAGAAAAGCACCATATCGAACCAGAATCAAGCTCCTGACATGCTTTTACGGGGAAAAAAAAAAAAAAAAAAACTATTTGACATATATATTTTACCTCTGTAACTTATCACACTACCGGCCTACATCATAACTTTTTCTATTCACCAAAACTCAATTCGGTAAACCTATGCAGCACTTACAGTTAACAAAACGCCGGCACAGGGAAAATAGATCTAATTCCTTCTTTGTTTACATCATCATACTTATTGGATTTTTTAAATAGTCTCACTATTGGCCAAAATACTCATATAAAAAAAATACTCTAATTCCAAATAAAGCTTAGATTCAACAAGAAAGAGATTCTTAGGCTCTTACCTCAAGAGTGTAGTCAATCATTCTCCACTTCAGTTGTTTGGGTAGTCTCCTCTCTCAAAATTTCTCTATATACGTTGACTTAATAAGCTTATATATAGCTAGGGTTTCAACCTCATTTTCTAAAAACTCTCTTAAAATTATAAATTATAATTTTGGCCCAACAAAAGAAATTTACTTAAATATCCCTCCTTTTAAATCCCTTTTTTTTCCCCCCCGCATATTACACCAGTTGTTGAAGAAGCTAAGGCCATATTTGCCCGCTTGTGAGAATGGGAATTTTTGCATACAAGGAAGGATGCAAATCAAGCTGACTATCTTGAATGCCTAATGTATTAGGCAAGCAATAAAAAGTGTTTTAATGTTGTTGTGGTTTTGCTCTGTTATTATTCTGTTTCATCATTGATAGCTATAAAGATTCTTTTTTTTTTTTTTTGTCCATATTGAGTTCCCATTGGGTTTTCATTGTTGGTGGGAAAGTAAATTTTTCCTCTTTATTTTATGAGAAGAGTTTTTGAGAACTCAGTTTATTGATCACTGAGTTTTTGATATCTATGTCTCCCATTGTTCCCTTTTATTTGATATTTGTGGCTTAGTTGATCCTTTTTAATGTTTAGCTTATAAAAAACTTCTTTAAAGATGTAACACCCCTAACGGCAATTGGTTAAAGGTCTAATATAACTGAGTTTTAAAATTTGAAGGACCAATTATGCTCACTTCAAACTTAAGAGACCAATTGCGCACATAGGGCAAACTTTAGGGACCACTTATTTAAAAAAAAAAAAAAAAAACTTCTTTAAAGATAACTTTCTTAATCTCTCTCAAAGATTCAAACAAATAGTAGCCAAATATTTTCAAAACTTCAGTGTGAATGTTCAGTTATTTATTTGTAGTTTTGGTTGTATTTTGATTAGAGCAATGGTTATCAGTTCATCTCACACGCATAATCGTGTAGTAGTATTTTTCCATTTTTATTATATAGTGTTTTTTTACATTTTAATTTAAACCCAACCTTTCATGATTTGCATTTATTCATACACTACGTATAACTTGTCCCTCTCTCATCCATCGTTCTTCCCACTATCAATCTCTCATACGCAGACCCAACACAGTAATACCTACAAGGGCATGACCATGTCTGCCATCTCCGACCCGACCTCAGTATCAGACCATTCCCTTTTAGTAATTTTTAATTAATCTATGTCTAATTTCTTTTCCTATTGTCCATAATTAGGTTTGCTGTCAATTTTGGATTTTGATTCCTAACCCTTTTTCCTCTCTATTCTTTTTTTGGTTGAAGTCAAGGAAGCACCCTAGAAGTTCAAATACTACCACTTGAGTTGTTATTAGGGTATGCGTTTTGTAAAGCGTGGAGAGACAGAACAGAGGGCTGTCTCCACCAGCCTACAGCCATCGTTAGATAGTGGAACCGCTACCGATAAGACCCTACAATTCAATCAAACCCAGATATATCTCCTTACTGTATTCTTCTATATTGTAAAATTGACTTTTTTTTTGTTTGTTCTTTCGGTTTTACAGATTCTTTTCTGCGATAAGAGTTCATAACCAAGTAAGTATGCTATTCATAAATTGCCATTGTTTCTTTCCTCTCTTTTATATAAATAAATATATATATATATATATTAAAGTTTAGGCAATTTCTCTTTCCCTATGTGCTTGAGATTTTCTTTCTTAATCTTCTTCTATTCTGTTTAGAATTGGTTTTTGTGGAATTGCATAATCTAGTGTCTTCAGTATTCTTTTCCATTGCCAACATTAATGTTGAAGCAGTTTAAGAAACCAAAAGGCAAAGAAAAACCTATGGAGGCATTCCCTGGAATTTTGATATTTTCTTCTGGGTTTTAATTTCGTATTCTTTGAGGATTTTTAGTTTAATTGGATATAAAGTTTTGTATTTTTATATTCTTCTTATGGGTTTTAATTTCGTGTATTCTTTGAGAGATGAATGGCCCTTGATGTAAATTATACTAAATTTACTTAAAAATTTAGACTACATTTAAAGTAGACATATAAGTTTAGTTGTTTGATGCAAGGTGTTTAACTTTGTCATCTGTCATCTATTGT
>NW_027069626.1:443941-514023 GCF_002906115.3 Quercus suber | reverse complement strand
AAGTTTTTTTTTTTTTTTTTTTAAATAAGTGGTCCCTAAAGTTTGCCCTATGTGCGCAATTGGTCTCTTAAGTTTGAAGTGAGCATAATTGGTCCTTCAAATTTTAAAACTCAGTTATATTAGACCTTTAACCAATTGCCGTTAGGGGTGTTACATCTTTAAAGAAGTTTTTTATAAGCTAAACATTAAAAAGGATCAACTAAGCCACAAATATCAAATAAAAGGGAACAATGGGAGACATAGATATCAAAAACTCAGTGATCAATAAACTGAGTTCTCAAAAACTCTTCTCATAAAATAAAGAGGAAAAATTTACTTTCCCACCAACAATGAAAACCCAATGGGAACTCAATATGGACAAAAAAAAAAAAAAAAGAATCTTTATAGCTATCAATGATGAAACAGAATAATAACAGAGCAAAACCACAACAACATTAAAACATTTTTTATTGCTTGCCTAATACATTAGGCATTCAAGATAGTCAGCTTGATTTGCATCCTTCCTTGTATGCAAAAATTCCCATTCTCACAAGCGGGCAAATATGGCCTTAGCTTCTTCAACAACTGGTGTAATATGCGGGGGGGGAAAAAAAAGGGATTTAAAAGGAGGGATATTTAAGTAAATTTCTTTTGTTGGGCCAAAATTATAATTTATAATTTTAAGAGAGTTTTTAGAAAATGAGGTTGAAACCCTAGCTATATATAAGCTTATTAAGTCAACGTATATAGAGAAATTTTGAGAGAGGAGACTACCCAAACAACTGAAGTGGAGAATGATTGACTACACTCTTGAGGTAAGAGCCTAAGAATCTCTTTCTTGTTGAATCTAAGCTTTATTTGGAATTAGAGTATTTTTTTTATATGAGTATTTTGGCCAATAGTGAGACTATTTAAAAAATCCAATAAGTATGATGATGTAAACAAAGAAGGAATTAGATCTATTTTCCCTGTGCCGGCGTTTTGTTAACTGTAAGTGCTGCATAGGTTTACCGAATTGAGTTTTGGTGAATAGAAAAAAGTTATGATGTAGGCCGGTAGTGTGATAAGTTACAGAGGTAAAATATATATGTCAAATTTTTTTTTTTTTTTTTTTTTTCCCCGTAAAAGCATGTCAGGAGCTTGATTCTGGTTCGATATGGTGCTTTTCTTAGTTTTGTCCTCATGCCAAAAGAGAACTAGAGTCAGCGGCAATGGTAGGAATATATATATATATATATATATTTATATTTATATATGTATATGTATATATGATAAATGGAATTACCACCTTGACAAAGCAACAGCAGCACCTTTCCTTCATTGTTATTATTATACTATTATTAATATTAGCTCATTGGTTTGGTAATTGAGGCATATGGGGAAGTCAGCAAGTGATCGTGGAACATGGTCTAGGCGATGCTTTTGACCCTATATGACAATATGTATCCTAGGTTTTATTAGAGGCAGGAGAGGATATATACAAGGATTTTTACTTTGAGATAATAAAAATAAAGTATTGGATATTTTTAGTAGTCGCTCTGTTGGATGAATACCGTTAGAAGTCATTCTTAAATTATTTAATTATTGAGTAAATGGTACCTGCAAAATTGTTTTAAGTGATATCTAATGACTTTAGAAGTGTTAGGAAGAAATTCCTTTTGGTATGGCTTTTGGAGGTAAGAACCTTATCCTAATTGGGTTCTATTTTGCTTATATTAATGTATTTTTAACTAGTTGAAAATTGTTTATAATTGTTAGGATTTTTATTTCTCTTGTATTATTGATTTCGAGTAAAGGATTATTATAAATATATTTTAATACTGAGTATATGATTTTTATATACATACTTGAATAAAATATATTTTGATTTCATATATATGATTATGGACAATCTAACTATGAATTGATTCTGATACCCAAACCAACAGGGGTTATTCATTGGTACTCTGATACCCAAACCAATGGAGGTTAATAATCATTGGTATTTTGATACCCAAACCAATGGAGGTTATTCATTGGTACTATGATACCTGTCCAATGGGGGTTATTCATTGGTACTCTAATGCCTAGTCACGGGGATATAGCGTGACCATAGTCATAAGATTATTAAGAATATGAATTACGTTTAAATATTTGAACTATTTTGGGTCCTTAAAACTACATATTTGATTTTGGAAATGCTTAAATATTTGAACTATTTTGAGTTCCTAAAACTACATATTTGATTTTGGAAATGTTTGAATATTTAAACTATTTTGAGTCCTTAAAACTACATATTTGATTTTGGAAATGTTTGAGTATTTGAACTATTTTGAGTCATTAAAACTGTTTATGTATTTTTGGAACTTATTGTAAGTTATAGCTTTGATATATGAAAAACTGACTATTTTCTAAACCATCTATTATATATTTGTAAGATTAAAGTATGTGATCAATTTGCAACTTATTATTTTAAGACTATAAAACTTCTTTAGTTATTTTTTAAAGCCCATAGCGTATTATAACTTTTGAAGACTCATATTACATCTTATTACTTTACAGATCTATTGCTTGATAGAACTTATTAGGATTTTGGTTACTTATTGAATTGTTAACTCATTCCTTTTTCCCATCCAATTTCAGATTGTGAAGAATAGCAAGTTTTGGGAGTTTTGATGTTGTGTTGTGAGCAGGAAAAGAAACTTAGTAATTTTGGGATTGGATGGTCTTCTAATAGTTTTATATTTATTGGCCAATTGGCATTATGTACATGAGGTTTGGATTTTGTTCCTATTAAATTATTGGAGATCTATTCATAAAGAAATTGTTGAGATATTTTGGATTTATTTGATTTAATTTTTGAGGATAAATTTTAGTTGCTAAGAAGGCCTTGCACACTTGTAGATGCTTACTTTATAAGCATGCGTCTGTTGTCACGTGACTAAATTTATAGTTGGGTTCAGGTCGTGACAATATTTATGGTATCAGAGCTTAGGTTATGATCTTGTAGACTTTATGCTAGGTCTTGATTTAGAATGAAATCTGCGCCCTAGGCATTACAGTTCTAGTTATTGTTTATGAAGGTTATTAGGTCATAGATAGTGTTCTTTTGATGACTTGATGTGAAGTGTAAGTGAGGTTTCATCATATGAGGATTTGTTAGGACATATTTGGAGGATTTGATAGTTATGTCTCTTGGGTTATGCCTACATGACTTATAAAACAAAATAGAGGATTTTAATTGATATACTTCTATGATCTTATACTAGTATTAAGTGGGTGTATTTTATTCTTAAAAATTTTGTAATTGATTAGATTGGTTATCTTCTTCTTATTATTAAGGATGTGTTTGGTTTGGCTTCAAACCACTTTCAGAAAAGCATTTCCGGAAAATTAGTGTGTTTGGTTGGTTTGTAAAATTCGGTCAACTGTAATTCATTTCCCCTTTGACCGTAAAATAGAGACATGAAGGTGGAAAATGAATTCAGTTCTCATTTTCACTTCAAACAAATTCCGGAAAACAGCTCTCTCATATCTCACACGCACTCTTCGACCAACTGCTCTCCAAGCTCCAAGCTCACACCGACGAGCTCCAAGCTCCAAGCTCACACCGACGATCCACACACCGACGAGCTCCAAGCTTCAAGCTCCGATCTAGTCTCCGACGAGCTCCAAGCTCCAAGCTCCGATCCACACCAAGCACCGCATCGCCTTCGCTCGAGCTCGTCGCCTTCGCTCGATCTTGCCTTCGATCGCCAGCGATCACCTTCGATCACCTCCGCTCGAGCTCGCCTCTGCCGCGCGATCTCGCCTCCGCTCGAGCTCGCCTCTGCCGGCGACCCACGAACCCAAAGCCCAAAGTGTTCAACCCAGACCCAGGCGTTCGACCCAGACGTTCGATCCATCGCCTTCGACCTTTGACCGACGACCCAGACCTTCGACCCAGATGTCGTCATCAACCCATCGCCGAGACCCAGACCCAGACCCACCTTAGTTTTGTTTGTTTAAAGTTTGATTGTTGTTGTTGTCGCCGGAATCAATTTTGTTGTTGTTGTTGTTGCGTTGTTGTCGCAGGAATCAATTTTTTGTTGTTGTTGTTGTTGTTGCATTGTTGTCGCCAGAATCAATTTGTTGTTGTTGTTGTTGTGTTGTTGTTGCCGAAATCAATGTGAAAAAATGGTAGGAAAATAGCATTTTCCTAATAGAACCAAACACATGAACTCAATTTTCCACAACAATTTTCATAATTCAACCAAACACTTAAAAATATTTTCCTTTTCCGAAAAATAGCATTTCTGGAAAATATGTATTTTCCGAAAAATGTTTTACACGAAACAAACACAGCCTAAAAGGAAAAGAGAGTGAGAAACGAACAAGCAAAGGAAATCTTTCAACTGCTTTGTGACTGATCTTTTGAAAACTCATTTAATAGTTTTGCCTAATATAGTTGACCTACCTAAGGTTAGTTTGATCTATAGGGGATTCTCATAGGTCTAATTATTGAATGATAGTTTACTATATGTCCTATTCAGAATTTGGAGTGCTTTTAGGGAATTGGAAATTGTAAAACTTTATTTAGGGGTTAAGGTTTGATGTTAGAGCTATGATTCCTTGATTTTAGTTTATATGGAGTTAGGAAATTAACAGAAGGTTCGTAGTGTGAAGGAAAATCAATTTGTGGTTATTATAGTTCACATTATATTATATAATATTATATAATTTTAAGGGTATTTAAAGAATTCGGTAATATATCAGTGGACTTCCTTGGATTCTAATGTAAGGACCGACCTTCTTTTGGATCACTGTTCTTGTTAGGGTTGATCTACATGGATTACCATAGCCTAATTTATGTGTGAGGTAGTCCCTAAATGTTTTTGAGACATGTTCTATTACTTAGAAGTTTGAGGTCCGCAATATCTTTTCTATGGACTTGGAGGTTTGTTTAATATCCTAGGGAATAAGTTTTGATGCCAGAAATGTAATTCCTTGAACTTAACTGATAAGAGTCAATGGATTGGCTCAATAGAAAATGAAGTGGATAGAACACAAGTATGTGGTAATATTGAATTGGACTAATGAACCATATGTTTGATTGGATATTGAAGGAGTTGGGGTGGCCAGAGAGTTTATTTTGAAAGACTATTACAATTTGAATTATAGTCAATTGTTGTACCTTTTGTTTTATATTGGCAGATGGTTAGTGATTATAAATTGTAGTGTACTCTTTAAGTTCTAGACTACTAGGACTATTATTTGCAAGGTAGAGAAAAAAATAGGGGGGGGGGGGGGGGGGGGTTTAGATACTTCATGGACTATTCCCTTCTAGCCGATGTATACTTAGAGATTTGTTTTCATAATAGGCCATGTAATTATTAGGAACCCAACTCTTCAATGAGTTCCAGCCCAAGTATCATTTGGAGATTAAAGGTGAATAAATGTTGCTTATTTGAGAAGAAATTTATGGTTAAGATAGAGGATCTATGAAAACCTTATTTCAATGCTCAATTGATTATTTATGGAGAT
The DNA here is from genome assembly GCF_002906115.3 of Quercus suber. Lineage (NCBI taxonomy): Eukaryota > Viridiplantae > Streptophyta > Magnoliopsida > Fagales > Fagaceae > Quercus > Quercus suber. The sequence continues at coordinate 508,542 of NW_027069626.1, read as the reverse complement.
TTTGGAATTTCTTTTTCTTACAAACTGAGGAAGAAAAGATATATTGACATACAAATATGTTGTAATTAGTTTTGAACTTAGGAAGGATTGGAACCTTGGATGCACTACTTAATTTTGAGGTATAAAGTTAAACGGATGCTAGCATTCAATAGTCTATAGTGAATCTCAAAATTGTGGATTCCCTTCTTGGAATTTTGTTAAATTAATAATTGATCAATTGTAGGGTTAATATAAACGAATGGCCTTGGAATTTATTCATATTGAAAGGATTTAGAGAGCTATTAGACTAGAGATATGTATATCTTTAAGAATCTTATATGTAATATGGTTGTTCTTAAACATGGCTAATTGAGTAAGAGATTTTATAGTGGTATGGTATTATGCAGCGGCAGCATCATTGCTCCATTGCTTTGGAAATTTTTTATTTTACCAATCTTGGGAAGGAAATTCTACACATATGNATAAAACATTAGTATCATTGACAAAATATAAGCTTTACAAAATATTTACAAATAGTTTTAACCGTAATATAATATACTTTGTGAAACTATTAAGAATAAAACATTTAACTATAACGCTGAAATCATTTAATAAAATAATAATCACTTTAGTTAGTAAAAATTACACTAAATAGGTAGAAACAATATATTATAACGATAAACAATTTTTCCACTTATAAAGATCAATAACAATATAACAGTAGTTTGATATGGAAAACATTAAACATTAGCCAGACAAAGAGATAAGCTACTAAACACTTGGTGGGTGATTCCCATAGGGAACAATAACAATAACCTCAAAGAGGCAACACTAGCTCTAAAGAGCAAACGACAACACTACACCACACCACAATAACACTACATCGGCCAAAGACCAACACTTAACCCTATGTTGGCAAAAGTTGCAGACTGTCTAGCTGACCGTTTGAAAACATTCTCACTTTATCACAATATTGTCAATACCAATCATATATCATATAACAAATGCTTTCTCAAAAATATCATTTTGAGTCATTCTTAACATATACAATTTCAAAATAATATAAAAGAAATAATAAAATTCAGGTATGTATAAAGCATTAACAATGATATAAGTTTTTGCAAACTTCACTTTTGCAATTATGTATATATAAATATATTTTTACCAAAAATATATATAAATATACACGTCTTGAGAGACGTCATATTCTGAAGTCCACTTACCTCTAATTGCTGATACTTGTAGTCTAGATCCAAAATCAAATGAGCTTTTCCTCCACACCTAAAAGTAAAGGAGTAATATAATTATATAATTAATCCACCTTAACATATACCATAAAGATGTAAGGGACACTTCCTAATAATCTACTAGTCTTTAAACATCTTTACAATCCTCTATAACATATCAATTCTCCTTACTACTATAATGTCTTTGAGGCTAATAGAGGTATTACAACCCATAAGGATACCATCTAATGAGAATATGCATTCTGGTGGTTCACCAAGATTTTCATCAAGTCCTAACAGGTTAATACCAATACCACCATGAAATACTCTATAAGATCCAAATATATGTATAGCATCCATAGAAATTTCTACCCATAGGACATAGCAACCTCTAGCATGTACTGAATGTTAGAAATTTAATCTAACATGTATATATAATATCCAAGGATTTTCCTACCCGTAAGCCATAGAAAGAATACAATAGATTTACCAATTAATTTCTGCTCGTAGGACCCAGTGACCAGAAGCATGTATTGATAAAAGTTTAGAAACTTGACCATGATATAGATTACAATATTCAAAAGTCCAGCCCCATTACCATGCGCAAACTCTAGCAACTATCACTCAAGAGCTTATCGCCTAATTCAAGAGTTCATATGGGACAATAAAGCAAATCTATTAAACTACTCTAGCAACGTAGGTTATTTCTATGAGGGTTTGAGAGGGAGATATACCTGAACACACCATCACACGGATGCAGGATTTGTTTCCTTGTACTTTTGCAGTCTCTCTCTCTATGTCTTTCAACAGGAAAACCCTAACTTACTTACACGTTAAAACTATTTTCTCTTGGGCTGAAATTTAAAACCCACTAAAAACTTAAACAAGCTTCCAAGACTTTAATTCCCACTAAACTCATTTTAAGGTTGTTTAGATGGGCTAGGACTCTAAGAATTCCAATAACACTTAAACTCCTAACCCAAAGAAGTTTTAATCTCTTATCTTTTCCTTAACTGATAAGGAGTCTAAAAGTTGAATATGAATAATCCACAAAAATAACTCTCACGTTACATCTTCTTTTATTTATTTTCTTTGTAGTGACCATAATATAAAATAATATCACCTTCAAAATAAATTAAATAATTCATCAATTCCACTCTAGAAGCAATTAAATTCAATTTAAGTGAGGCGGGTGTTATACTTTGGCACAACGTAAAATGGAAATAAAAAAATGGGTAAAACCAAAACAATGACCACAAAATGAACATTAACTGTTGGATCCTTGCATCATCATAATTCCAGCCACATTTTTTATTTGAGTGGTATAACAAGAAGAAATTGGAGTTGGCTGGATAAATTCTATACTTATAAAAAATGAATAGTTCAGCTCAACTGATGCTGTAGCAATGGGCTGGTCAGAGAAGAATTATGCACAATTGTACCCCAAAACTAGTCTTTTGGCCCCTACTCAATTCAATAAGACTATTTGGTCCAATAAACCTCCAAGGTAACTGATTGTATGTGGTAGAAAGACTATTGAGAATTGACAGCTCAGGGTATCTTATGATTTCCTTACCATCTCTCTATTACTCTGACTTGCCCCTTTAATCTTTCTCTCTCTCATCAATCTAAAGATTATATTAAATCAGATCTGTGAATAAATTATAAGTCAATTAAACTCTTTTAATTTTATTCCGGATAATGTCCACTAGCAAACTGTAAATTGTCTCTAGCCCTTTCTATATCAAACCGAAACCCCCATTTCCCCTGATTAAAGGCGGAAGTGGCAGAGTTCAGCTGCTATTCTGCGTGATGAACTTAGCAAAATCATCACTTTGGTATAATTCCAATACATGTAGCCTCCGGAACAACGTTTATTCCGGAACAATGTTTATTCCTACTGCTTTGGTAAGATAAGAGAAGACGGAATGGAAAAGTTAAATCATTCTCCCACCCTTAAGTCAAACTACTTCAATCATTCCATTCTAGTTTCGACCTTCACCCCCCACACCATAATAGTATTCAATACTAACTCTACAGTCTACAGACCATGAACCAGCAGAATTCAACTCAATATAATTGTTGCTTCGCAAAGGCATTCCATTCCAGGTACAAGCCCCTCCATAAAGGTTTCCTCCTACTTTTGTAGAAGGTAAGTGCCAAATCACCAAAATCACAATCTGTGAAAATTTTCTACAACCAACTCAATGGCCTACAAAAATTAATAAAGCAGTAGTGAAGAAGAGAGAGAGAGAATCTGTTAGTATATTGATTGTTAAATGAAAGCTCAAAGTTAGCAGTCAATATTTCAATCTGATAGTTCAGGTAATCCAAGGAGAGTATCTTGCCCTTAATGGCCTATTTCAAAATGAAAGAACCTGCAAAATATTTCTCAACCAATGTAGCAGAACTTGCAAAATATATCTGGACAAAATATAACATTATCAAGATACTAATGAATCCAAAATATAACAATCCATAATAACTCCAAAACATGTCAATCAATGTTCAATAATTATTAATAACCTAAAGAATACCATGGTACCACTAATATGTTTCACACAACGTATCCAGCAACTTCAAGTTAGAAGGTTTTGTTGAAAAATTTCTCCAACCAAAGCTTTCTCATCCTATCAATTTTATCCATAAAGGCCCTTCCTGCCTTTTCAACATTAACCAAATGATCAAAAGCTTTATCAAGCATGTCTCCTTCAAAGCCTTCAATGTTCATCACTACTTTATGAGGCTCATTTGTGTTAACTGGGCCCTGACTAAGAGTTGTAACAGCTACTGCAATCTGTTTGAGTTGTTCAGTCATCTCACTAAAAGGACTATTTCATAGCTGCATAAGTTCTCTTTCTATAGCTCCTTCCCTTGGATGAAGTTCCATTGGAAGCTTCATGGGCATCTTTTGGCAACGTATCAAAGTCACCTTCAAATTCAGGATTTTGGATGTCATTCTGTAGGGTCTCATTTTCAACCAATGGGGAACGTTCACTCCATTGCTTTGAAAAGCCACCAGTTGCCATGTCCTTACCAACAACAATAGCCATCTCATCATATTGTTCCACTCTTTTCTAACCATACGAAGACGGTTATGCACATGTGATGCATGACACTCTATTAAACTTCACACCAATTTCTTTTGCCACTTTGTCAAGGGATTGAGAATTAAATTTGTTTAAGGGCTTGTTGCCTTGTTCAGCCTCAACAACCAACATTTTAAACAGCATGTCACACATTGGTTGTGTCCACCTAAGTTGAGACCTTGGTTCTTTCTCCTTTTTTTTTAGAACTTCTTTCCCCTTGTTCTTGGACATTGCTATAGCCAAAAGTAATGAATCACAACCATTATGATAATAACAATATAAAACATTATTACAAAAAAAAACCTGAAGCTATGAAACAAAAAATTCATCATCCAAAAACAATGCAAAGCCATGTTGACTTGAACTTGAGGAACCAAATGACAATTTTAACTATTTTCCCACAAAAATATTCAATTATTACATTTTAAAAAGTGTACAAGATATCCACTTATGCTTTGTTAGCAACCAAATACAAAGCCCAATAAAGTTGACGGCACATAATCATAGAAAGCTGTAATACATCATCAACAAATAACTCCAAACAGCTTAGACTGAATAAATTTATGCATGTCTCCTAATTATGTAGTCAGCCCACATTGCTTGACATATCTCATCCCTCTTATTATTCCGTTCTCTACTTTCCACTATAGCTTTGCGTCGGCTAGGTTGGACTCGATCACTAGACTCTGTCTCAAATGTTTCAGCTTGCATAATTGGGTTATTAGGATCAAACCCCATGATGTGATTGTGAATAACACCACATGCTAAAACTACATCCACTTGTGTATTAAAAGACCAAAATGGTTCTGCATCCAAGACATGAAAACGTTTTTTTTATAACTCCAAACCCTTGCTCAATGGTAGTTCGCAACAAAAAATGACGAAGGTTGAATAATTCTTTTGCATTTTCAGGTGAATGATCACTAAACTCTTTCAAATGATATCGAACACTTCCATAAGGAGACAAGATACAAGGTCCATTTCCATAACCAGCATCACCAAGGTAATATTTACCTACAAATTACGAATCAATTTTGTTTTTTTTTAAATTCCAGCATAAAACCAAATATAAAGGCTAGTTATCTATATAATACCTTCTGGTATTTTAAGTCCCCTTGGTCTACTAAGTGCATCATTTAAAATATGAGAATCATGAGCACCACCTTCCCAACTAGATAACATATAGGTGAATCTTAAGTCAAACATAACCGCAGCTAACACATTTTGTGTTGTCCCCCCTTTCGACCACGAAACCTTCCTTGGATTCCAATTGGAACAGATGCACAGACATGAGTTCCATCAATTGCTCCTACACAATCCTAATGATAACCAATATTAAGTAATGTTCATTTCAAAAATCACCTAACAAATAAATAAATAAAACAGACAAAATTTGAAAAGTTTTCCTTAAAATAAGGATAAAAGCTTCTACTATTCTTTATCTCTGGGGTGTAGAGTTGTCAAGTAATCTAACAACATGCCTATATAACTGCAAAACTGCTTTAAGGACAATTTAAAATATCGATAAGTTGTCTCAATAGATCTATGGAACCTGGCAGCAACAACTCGAAACCAAACATTATGGCCAATAATATGCAAAAACATCAACACTTGCTCTGTAACAGGCATGTAGATAGTCTCACATAACAAGTTTCCCTCAACAAGAATTCTACATAATTCATAGAAAGCTACAGGTCTCATTCTTATCATAAAACTGCAACATGCGTCACCTCAATAAAGAATATCACTTATAAAACCTTCTCTTTCATAATCCCGGTTCACACACGGTTGCCTAATTATAAATCTCCTAGACCTAATATCTTCTAATATTATAGCTCCCACAGCAAGGACAGACTCAACTGTGGCAAGAACTGCTGCTCAGATTTTTTGGTTATCCATCTACATAACAAAACCAAGATAATGGCTCTTTTAACTTTTCTTTAGCCACACAAAACTAAAACAAAATAGAAAAAACCAACCACACAACCAAAAAACAGAGGCTAGCACAATGAAGAAGATGCATTTGTATTCTTTTAGTCAGATTGCATGTTACAATTATTTACATAACTTAAAATAAAATCTATCATAGAGAAAACTGCAATGTGAGAAGAGCGATCAGCATCTTGAAGAAAATATTATTAAAACAAGCAAGCAATAATCTATCATAGAGAAAACTTAACTAATTATGTCAGAATTATCACTCCATTATTGTTAAATAAAATGCAGCTATAAGAAATGATATTTTAATCCTTCAGTTCCTAGAATGTAATTGTGGCATGTGATATACAAAATCATATGCAAGTGCTAATAGAACAAAATCCATTTTTGGTTCTGTACTAACTTGATCGAGGAGCTCTGCATTAAAGATAGTCCCAGGATTGAGAATGAAAATGAAATGTCTCCAAAAAACAATGAGTTTGCGTTTTAGTTTTTTTTTTTTTTTTTTTTTTTTTTTTTTGGGTTCAAATTTATTAAACTTTTAATTTCACATGTAGAGCAGGATGAATCATGAACGCATCTATACGAAGTTAGAAATAGCACCAGTTAAGAACAAAATGCAGGAAAGTTGTTAAGGTTATTTGGAAATGCACACTGATATCCACATGATTCCACTGACAAAGAGTAAATCATATCACGTTGAATGTGCTAAAAGGTCAAGAAATGGGTAAAGGAGAAATCTATCAAGGAGGCCTTTTAGCCAAATCCAGGAAATCGCAATTAGAAGCTTTATTGATTTGATAGTTAGAAATCCAATACATCTGTCAGGGGATTCAGGTAGGCAGAACAATTTAAGTTTGTAAGAGAATGTACGGAAATCAAAACAGTTAGAAATTTAGAATGAACCAATACAATAAAGTTTTTAGGTATGAATAATTTTAGGTGAACACTTTTCTTAACAGGGGAAAAAAGACAAAAATTTACCTATAGCCTCTGATGGAGTATAAGTGGCCAATCATATACATCATATAGCAAAACCCAAAATCTCAGAATTGTTACAAAAGCCACTAGCTTTATATCTTATGGCAAACCCAAAATCAAGCAATCATCTAGTTTAACAACTGTACCCAGAACAATGCAAAACCAATTATATAACACACATCTAGTTGCTAACAAAACGTACAAACTCAAAGAATAAATGGAAGCAAATGTTTCTATTATAAATGCTTCAAAAAAAAAAAAAACCCATTTGCCTAAATCAGTTGTACTCTAACCCCACTGATTACCAATCCATTTTTAGATTGAAAAATTCAAACAGGCACGCACATAGTATTAACTAAAAAATCAAAAACCCAGTAACAAGAAGTGAGCACAAAAGCCAAAATGAAACAAAACCATACCGACACACACAGATACATAATAATAATAATAATAAAACAACAGATTGAACCTAAGAAAAACCAGAGAAGGGTTAGAGATGAAGAAAAAAGAAAAGAAAGGGAGAAATCTAATCTAAAAAGGCAAAAAAGTACCTGGTTTTGCCGGCGATGGGTGGCACTGGCGGAAGCTGGAGCTGGCCGGTGGTGCCTTGGACCTTGGAGCCGAAAATTGGCGGGAGAGGGGACCGGAGGTGGCTGGGATTTTTGGAGAGAAATCTGAGAGAGTGGCTGGACTTTTTGAAGAGATATACGAGAGGGAGAGTTTTAGCACAAAAGTGCGGGAGAGATAAGTAACGGGGTGTGAAGGATTGAGCAAATGTAAAATGTTTTCCCAAAATTTTAAGTGTAAAATATCTTACATAAATTTGCTTAGGTTGATTTGGTTGACTGAAAATGTTTTACTTTTGATCAAATATTTTACTGCAAAACAAACATTGTAAAATTGGAAACATCGAAACAAACGGAGTGTCAGAAACAATAAAAACTTAAAAAGGGAGAAGGCAATGAAGATTCAGGTTCAAACAAATCTGACTATGGTTGTGAGGTATATCTAAGGCATAGGAAGATCGCTATTTCATGCAATTCATGCAAATCTGAGCATTAGAAAAAACTTACCATTATAATAGTGCATTCTTCTGCATCCTTCTGCTTTTCTAGTTACATCAATAGAGTCAATCTCTATTTCATGCAATTCAGCCTCAACATTGCAAGTAAAGGTGTTGCTCACCCTCAAAAGATATTTCTGCAAGAGCAAGGGAATTGATTAAGATAGACGGTTCAATTGCACACATCCACACACACTACCATCTCTGCATATTTGTAAATGTGATTTGCAAACATATAAATGTTCATCTTGTAGTATATTTATAAGTTATAACTATTCTGCATTTTAATCTTTCTGAACAAAATATAAAAGCAAGTGATGGTTCAATATTAATGGTTTGAAAGCATATTTAGGTTTTTGGTGGCCTAACAATAAAAAAGCAAATAAAAAAAAAAATCACATGTCACATACCGATCTCTAGCATGCCAATATAGGCTCTAGTAGCAAAGTTTCTTGAATGGCAAATTGTCCACTTCGTAAATTGTAATGGATCAAATGCTGGCTTTGCAAATTAACCCACAATTCAACCAACCTGTAAAAACAACTATAATACAAAATTCACAACCCAAATCCAATACCCAAAAGTTTGATTTTTAGGGACTGTGAGAAGTGCTTTAGCAGTGAAGAGAGACAAATCTAAATTAGACCCAAAAAAAAAGAGTGGGGAGGAAGTGTTTTATCGACCATGAATTATATTAACAAACAAACGCAATCTAATTTACAAATTTTTTGGGTGCATATCACACTCTTTAAATCCAACTTGACTTTAGAAATCAATAATACTCAAACTAAAACTCAATTGACAACAGTTAATAAATTAAAATTGAAACTAAAACTGAAACTAAAACTAAACTGAATAAACGTTAAAACAATTTACAAATATTGGATGTGTTGAAGTTGAACCTGTCGTGTTGTTCTGGCCTTGCAATTGCCATAATTTTTTTTTTCCAAACAGAATGCAATGCGCTGAATAATTTAATTATCAAAAACCACTACCTCATTTATCTCTGCTAATTATTCAAAATAAAACCACCACCAAACGTGACCCTAAATCAAATTCAAGCCATTTGAAATGCCAAAAGCCTAAATCATATTTAACTGGCAAGTTAAAAATAAAAAAATAAAAAAAAAAATTTGGAAACGTTACCAGTAAAGCTTTTGGAGAAAGTCCGGTCTGATCAGGGTAAACATGTTCTTGACGTCGAACTGTAAGGCAGCGACTTCGAAAAGATGGTAGCAGGACGCTATACAATGGGAGGAAGCAGGCCCAATGGTGAACTACAGTCTGATAAGCAAAGAGGAAAGCTTTTTGTGAGAAGTCGGCCTGACTTTTAGGGACCTAAGAAGACATGGATGCACCAGTTCAAAAAAAAATGAGTTAGATAGTGCTATGATTAGCAGACTTGATCAATTTCATAAGCCATTACCAACAAAATATTGGGCGAGTCAACATGATTACAAAACTTGTGTAAAAAACTATACACTGACCAATCAAAAATTTCATTAGACTTCTAATACTTTTTTGAGCAAGAAAATAAACATATAAGGAGGAAAACCAAGGTTTAAACCCTCCTATCATTAGCCTTCTCAACCAAAATTCCCAAAAAAAGAAACAGTGCTCAAGGCAGTTTCATACCCTTAAACACTTCTACCTTCTGCATAACATTGATTTTTTTTTTTTTTTTTTTTTTTGCTACCAAGCATGGTGCTCAAAAACTTATAAAAACTACAACATGGCCATACAACTGAACTGCAAGCAGTAGGAAGGGGCAATCACAAATTTAAAAACAGTTGATTTCTAAGGACCATGCTATCAACAACTTATCAAGGAAAACTCATAACAAAATGAATTGCATGGTTAACATTGGGAATAAGTCCCAAATCTAACACTAACCCTGGTCCCGTAGGCCATAAATTCAATCATGCAGGCCATACTCTGTAATTACTGAATCAACACATATAGCTGATTATGTACATACTTTCAGATCAATCCTCACGTGCCACAATTATACAAATATAAATAACCATATATCTTAGGCTACAAACTTAAGTGGACCTCGAGGCAACTCGTACAAAACTTGAACTTAAGGACATTCTTGGGACCTAGCAGTTGCATCCACTGCAAAAATGCCTATGTTGGATTATGTTGGATAAGTTTGATTGGATCAATTTCAAGCTTAGCTTTTGTTCCAATTAAACAGTAACAATCTATTATTAACCCAATAAGTAAGCATTTCATGCATATACTAATTTGATTTCAAAAAAAAAGTTCTAGAGAATTACTACAAGAAGTAAACCATTTAGCAAAATATTCCAGATAATATAATCTTTTTGAGGCATTTTATCAAACACACACCATGCATTATTGTTGCAACCACTGCTGTATATAATCTTATCAAAGAACTGCCCACAAATACATTCAAATCAAAACCCAGCAACTAAATCCTTTGATAGACTAAGTTCTCCAAACTCTTTTAACAATACCCAACTCCAAAATTTTCCTAGAAACACCATTAGCTTAGCTCTTCCCATATTCTAATCAAAAGTGAATCGGCCAAGTAAAAACTATAAGGTAGCTTATCAAAATCATAACTCAGCCCACTTCATGATTATTTCCTACGTTATGCATCTTTCATATATGATTCCCTAAGTGAGCACACACTTACATGCATCATATTGCACATCAATAGCTATAAAAAAGTTTATCTTACTAAACGATGGGTGATTGGGTCAATCTCTATTATGGAGTGGATAGAGAAACAAATATAAATTACAAATCGAGGCAAGGGAAGGAAAAAAAAAAAGTCTACCAGTGGTTCTGTTAGCTACTGCTAAGCAACAAACTTATATAGTAGAATTAACAAATTTGGTTCAATTACAAATCTGGATACACGCACTGTGGTTTGTTTTCAATCTAGCTTATGAGATAACAAATAACCATAAAAATAAAAACCCGCAATCTTGGAGCGCCTGACCTGACCTTGTCACCAGAGCATAGTCGGGAATGGAGGAGCATACTCGTTGCCGTAGAGGACACAGTCGCAATATTAGGAGAGGAAGGAAGTGAGAATTGGTGAGAGACGTTTGTGGGTCTGCGTTTGATAGTAATATATCAAAAATTACTCGAATGGTTTGGTTTGGCTTATCAGGGACAGAGGTTATCGGGTTTTGTTTGTAAATTAGAGAAAATAAAGAGAGGGGAGAAGCAGATTTGGTGAGGGTAGTAAATTGATGACTGAAGGCAGTAACAGGGGAGGGTTGGTGGAAACGATGGAGACTGGATAAATATTGGGGGCCGAAGGTTGAGAAAAGGAGAAAATTTTGTTATTGAAAGAGAGTCAAATAAGAGTGGCTTTTTATTAAAAATATATATAAATGAATGTTGCGACGCCGATGGAGAGAGCGAAAGCAAGCCTGCGTCAAAGAACAGTAATAAAACCACCCTTTGGTAAACAAAAAGACCGGCAAAGGTAGAAGTTTTGGAGATAGCGACTGGATGGAGAGAGAAGAGACCAACTGAGCAATAGGGTTTTTCAGTTTAGGGGTTTTTACTTTTTAGTGTTGTAGTCAGGTTTTTTCCAGAATGTTGTGGATTTTAGTTTTTTTTTTTTTTAAAGTTAAAATTTTTGTGTCAGAAATATAATTTAAAAAAAAAAATAATGCTAATGTGCAATGAAAATGATAAATATGCAAAAGTCTTATTTGGTCAACATTTGGTTTTATTCGGTCTATTTTGTCTCTTCCGTCTTTTTTAGTCCATTCTATCCACTAAAGTTTTATTCGGTCCAATTCAGTCCATTTAGTTCTATTCGGTCTAATTCCATCCATTCATTCAACATTAGACCTATTTAGTCCATATTGGTCTATTATGTCCACTTCGGTCCATTCTATCCACTTTGATTCTATTTGGTCCATTCTATTCACTTTGGTTCTATTTGGTCCTATTCGGTCCATTTTGTCCACTTTGAAAATATAGTGAAAATATTATAGATAAAACATTTTTCATTATTTAAATGTTTAATTAATAGCAGGGGCGGAGCCAGGGGGGGTCGAGGGGGGGCACTTGCCCCCCCTGACCCGTCAAAAAAAAATTAGGCACTTAAGAGATATCCTCATTTTGCCTTGTGATGGTTTCATTTTTTTTTTTTTTTTTTTTTGTTTTCTTCCGTCCTAAACGTATAGGGTACATGAAGAGAACTTGATCTAAACTCCAGGAATGAGACCAACACTCTTGTGACTACTGGGTATTAAAATTCTTTGAAAACTGAGCTATATTCTCCTAGAGTTACACATGTCTTCTTTTCTTTTTTTCCTTTAGTGCAACATGTCTTAGTCTCTTAGGGTGTTAATCTCGGTTAGCAAGTAGGCTATGATATACTTTTCTATAGTATACTCTATTTTTTAAGAAGTAATAGTATTATTTTATTTTAAATTATGTAGGTCTTATTACATTAAAATATCACTAAAATATATGTGTATTGTTCTTTTTTATATCAAGTAATATACATATACATGTCCTAATGAATGTTCATAGTGTATATAAATTTTTCCTCTCCTGAAGTCAAATCTTAGCTCCGCCACTGATTAATAGAAACACTTTTTTATATATTTTTCCATAATTTTAAAAACTGAGTTTTTAAAACAGCTATTTTCTAAAAAAGCAAATGCACTTTTTCAAACATCCTACTCAAGCAAACCTGTAAACATGACTAACAACTTGATAGTATAAGTTGTATAACAAAAGGAATTGAGAATCTTCATGAAACATCATTAACATAAATGCACAGATTTTCAATACAGCTCTAGAAGTCATTTTTTTTAATCAATACAAGTTATTCTAAAAAATGATAGAGAGTAAAAATTACATAAGAACCTGTTAATAGAACTCTCAATTATTAAGTAAAGGTATGCATAGAAGTGGGAGGAGTTGTTTTCGATGTGGGACTGCAAAAAGTTTCCCAGGGAGTACGCAAACAATTTCCCTAGGACAACAAAAAAGTAGCTCACAGTTATCATGTTAAAACTTTTTAAAAATAATTTATTAATAATAGTTATAAAGGCACCTGTTATTAGAACTCTCAATTATTAAGTAAAGGTATGCATAGATTGGTTTAAATTGAGTTGAGGCCTTGATGGATTTTCTCAATTCAACCCCACCATGGATGGTTCGAAAAAATGAAAAAACTCATTGGATCTAGAAAATCCCTCAACCCAACTTAACCCATCATAATTGTCCAACCCAACCCACTTGGGGTCAAGTTGGACCCCTGGCTTGGATAATTTTTTTCTTTTTTCGTTAAAAAAAAAAAAAAATTGAGCATTTGAATAGCAATAGCAAGCAATATTACAAGTGTTTGCTGCCCTTGCAGTCTTCTGAAAATTCTAAGTCTGGCACCATACATAAATTATTATACTAACACAAATAATCAAACCAAATAGTTTTATCCCAACTCAATTGAGAATCAAAATAGAATAGCAGCAGTATTACAACTATTTTCTGCCACCTAAGAAGTCTAAGTAGCGAAATCATCATACACAAATTTTCAAACCAAATGACATTTAGTTAGAAAAAAAATCAAATAGGCCTATCACAACTCAATTAGGAAACAATATAAACATAAACTAGTTTTATGAGTTACAAGAAAATATAAATAGGGACTTAAGGGTTTTGTTTTATATTAGGGAAAGTGGCAAAAAAGTAATAAACAAAAACATATAATAAAATGTAGGTGCATTTGGATGAGTTTGGTTCAGCTTTTTGTAAAAGTGCATAATGAAAAAATGGAGTTTGCAAAAAATGCATAATGAAAAAGTGCATTTTCAAAAAACTGAGTAATTGGTAAAAGCTGTTAAAAAGTACTTTTTGAAAAAACTGAGTGTTTGGCTAGCACTTATAAAAGTGGCAGTTTGAGGGTAAATTACAAAAAATGACAATGTATATATAAGGGAGTTTATTTCATACTCTTTTTTTTTTGGATGTGAGTTTGGTTCATAGTTAAATCAACTACTTCATCATACTTAAATCAATTTTTTTTCTTTCTAAAAAAATTATTTTTTTCTCACCAATATTAGCTAATAATAACCTATCACTTAAGATTTATTGTGAAAATATTGTGATAAAAATTTATACTAATTTTAATTTGAACGTACTATTAAAATTATTTTTTTCTTTTTCTAAAAAAAAAAAAATTCTCACCAATATTAGCTAATAATAACCTACCACTTAAGATTTATTGAAAAAGTATTGTGAAAATATTATGATAAAAATTGATACTAATTTTAATTTGAATGTACTATTAAAATTATTTTTTTCTCTTCCTAAATAAATTATTTTTTTCTCACCAATATTAATTAATAATAACCTACCGTTTAAAATTTATTCTGAAAATATTGTGATACAATTTCCTTTTTTTTTCCCTCTTTTTTTATCCTCCACACACTTACCACACTTCTTTTTCCTTTTTTTTCTCCTCCACCCACGTACCCTTACATTTTTCTTTTTTTACTTCTTTCCTCTTTTGCAAGCTACCACTCCCTCCAAGCTTAGAACGTTCCAGCTCTCCAGCCTCTCCTTCTTCCTCTTCTTTCTTTTTTTTGTTCTTTTTTTTTTCTTTCCCCCTTTTCTCTTAGCACTTCCTTTCTCCCTTTACTAAAAATATACCCTTGCTCTTTTCTTTTCTTTTCTTTCTTTCCTCTTTTTTTCCTTTACTCTTTTCTACTCTTTGTTTTTCCCAGAACCCACAAACTCACAGTGTTCTCCTTCAGTCATTCTTCCTCTTTTCTTTTCTTTTTTCCCCTTTTCTCTTAGCACATCATCTGTAACACCCATGCAAGGGATTGATTTTTTTTTTTTTTTTTCCTTTAGCTGATTTGGGAATTTGTTATAGATTTTTTTGTGTTTGGATTTAGAAATTTGTTATTGAGAGGGCAGAGCAGAGAAATGAGATGAGAGGAATGAGGACCGTGCGAAAACTGAAGCCATTTATCAAGGGTAATTTGGTATTTTTCGGCAGAGCCCAACGGATACCATTTAAACGCTCATTCAACTTTTTGTTTATGGACCTCCAGAGGTCCATAATTGTTTTGCGCGTTTATGCCTTCATCCAAAACGCAACTTTTGTCAAAAAGTTGCGTTTTATACTCATCAAACGCTGAACTTGGGCTAGCTTTTTTAAAAAGCCAACTTTTGAGCTCAAAACGTCTAAACAAACGGGCACTTAGGCGGATTTGTGAATCTACTAACACGAACTTAACCCAATCCACACACACACCAAAAAAAAAAAATCAAAGCCTGAAGCCACCCATTGGATTGGGTCAAATCAGTCTCCCATCTTGTTAGCTCATTAGGTCTATTACCAAAATTAAGAGCAATCGCATCAATAAATATATAATAGCATAGGGTGAATTTTGCACATTCAACTTCCAACATCATCCACATTAGTCTATGTAAACTTGCGTAAATTTAAATTGTTGTGAAATAGATGATCTCACATGAGTATTTTTGAAATATAGTTATGTAAAATAAATAAAAAAATTGTATTAACTGATACAAATACTCTAACAACCCATCAGAACTTATTCTCAATTACAAGTTCTTATTCCATTCTCTTTTTATTTTTAGTTTTCTTTTTCTTTTCCATACGTGTTTAGTCTTCTTCGTCTTGCTTAATTTCTGTTGTGTTTTTATCTTTTTTTTTTTTTTTTTTTTGAGAAGCAAAAATGGAGGTTTTTTATGGTCATATTACATTTATAAAAAAAAAAAATTTATGGAAAAATTTAAAAATAATAATAATAATTTCTTTTATAGTTTTTTATATTTTTCATAAAAGTAATGTTATTGTTATCATGTTAAAACTTTGTTAAAATAATTTATTAACAATGGTTTTACGGGCATTTATTAATCGGACTTTCAATTATTTAGTAAAGGTATGCATGAATTGGGTTAGATTGCCAATAGGGGGCTTGACTCAGCTGATAAGGCTCAAACACTTTGTCTAACGCACCTAAATTCGAGTCTCGTTGCTAGCAAGAGTCTGTTGGTGGACATTCACACAGGTTGGCCCAAGAACTTTAACCTTAGTGCCTTGCCCGGGGGCTAGCATAATGAGGCCTTGAGGGGTTATCTCAATTCAACCTGACCATGGATGGCTCGAAAAAACTACTTGGAACTAGAAAAACCCCTCGACCTAACTTAGCCCAACTTAGCCCATTATAAGGGTCCAACCCAACCCATTTGGGGTCAGGTTGAACTCATGGCTTGGATAAGTTTTTTTATTTATTTTTCTTTCTTAAAAAAAATTAAGCATTCAAATAGCAATAGCAAGCAATATTACAAGTGTTTGCTGCCCTTGCAATCTTCTAAAAATTCTAAATATAGCACCATACATAAATTATTATACCAACACAAATAATCAAACCAAATAGTTTTATCCCAACTCAATTGAGAATCAAAATAAAATAGCAACAATATTACAACTATTTTCTACCATCTACCATTTGAAAATTCTAAGCAACAAAACCATCATACACAAATTATCAAACCAATTGACATTTAGTTAGTAAGAAATCAAATAGGACTAACCCAACTCAATTATGAAACAAAATAAATATAAACTAGTTTTATGAATTACAAGAAAATATAAACGGAGACTTATGTGATGTTTGGTATGGGGTAATGTTTTAGAATTCTTAGGAATGTTTAAAAATTCACATGTTTGGTTGCAAATCATGCCAAGGATACCAAGGGAATCTAGATTCCCCCTTTAAACCTCTCTCAGTAGGAATGTGAATTCCCTTTAAAACAGGTAGGTATCCAAATTTCCAAACTTAAAGAAAATTGTATTTTTTATAAATTGACAATTTTAACATTTTTTTTTTCTTATCATTTAAACAATTAAGATAAAATATAAAACAAATCATCAATATCTTTTCCCTTGTCTTTATACTTTCTCGCCAAAATAATATAAACAGAATAGACAACTCTATTGATATATTCTTTAACAAAGCTTTATTTAGGTTTCACATGTAAAAAAAGTTGGGACCCCCCCTTATTGCCAGGTATTTACTTTTGCTGTTGTGTGTGTTTTGCTTAACAAATTATTAATGGTTTATATTTTTTTTTTCATTATTTATTTAGAGGAAGATTTTTTTTAAAGGACTTGGTAGTTCACATTTATATCTAAGGATAGAATGGGAAAAATAAATAATTCATTTAAAATTTCTGAAAATAAATCAAACATTATCATCTCACATTCCTAAGAATCTTAAGAGATTTTCAATAAAACCAACACATAGGAATAGCTACATTTCTAAGCATCCAAATTGTAAGGAATCACATTTCTAAGAATCTGGATGTCAAAAATAATGTAAATTCCCCCATACCAAACGCCATATTAAGGTTTTGTTTTATATTAGGGAAAAAGGCAAAAAATAATTAATAAAAACATATAATATGAAAATGGAGGTGGATTAGGTGAATTTGTGAATCTACAACTTAATCCAATCCCCAAAAATAAAAAATAAAAAATAAAAATAAAAATAAATCCAACCCACCCATTGGCCCATTAGTTGGGTTGGATTAGCCCATTAGGTCTATTAGGTCTATTACCAAAATAAAGAGTCAGTAAGTATATAATAGCATAAGGAGTGAATTTTGCATATAGAACTCTAAACATCATCCACATTAGCCTATGTAAACTTATGTAAATTTGGATTTTTGTGAAAGAGATGATCTCATAATGAGTATTTTTGAAATAAAGTTATGTAAAATTAAATTAAAAAAAATTCTTATGTTAAAATAAACCAAAAAAAAAATTTTGTATGAATTGATACAAATGTAAAAAATATTCTTTAGTTTTCTCTTTCTTTTTCTTTTCCAAGCCTTTTTGGTCTTCTCCGTCTTGCTCAATTTCTTTTGTGTTTTTTTGTGCTTCAGGTGGGTATCGTCCTTTTTCTTTACCATAATTGGGAACAAATATGAATTTCCAAATATACTTTAGGCATGTGATGCATTTATGGTGTGAACATTTTTGTTTAGTCTTTCTCTAACAATTAACAAGCATGAAAATTTTTTTATCAGTTATCACAGTTCACAACAAAAACTCAACTGGCCTACTAAAGCAGGTACGTTGATGTAACTAGAAGTATAGAACAAGCCTGTTAAGCCTATTGAGCTGAAAACCATTCAATCTAAAGTCTAAACAGGAACGTTTAATACAAACCGAATCACGACAAAAATCATGATTAAGAAAAGATAGAACAAAAACTCCATTTTAACCACACTGTTCTGTAAACCTCCACAGACAGCCCAAAATACCGAAGCCACCATACCGGTGACTGTTTCTTTTTTTCTTTTTTGGTAAGAAATAAAAAACTTATTTATCATGATAGCCTGCCATACTCCGCAGCCTTCTGAGTTGCATTGTAACCTATATCTAACTCCACGCATTAAAGAAACAAATCTTTATGCTGCCCTAGATATCAACAACTTCAACAAGGGTTGGCTCATAGTCACTAGGAGCCTCAAATCCATGGAGATTCATAACAGTTGCAGCAACATTGGCAAGCCCACCGGTAGGAATATCCCTGCGGAATCTGCAACCAGGTGCTAATCCAGGACCTCCAATTGCAATTGGCACCTAAATAAAGAGAGAACAAATATACGATGTTTTAGAACTTGAGAAGCAACATCAATCTAGTTAATAGTAATAACAACGATGTTGAGTGATAAATTAACAGTCAATAACAATCAAAAATCCTAGGCGCAGCGTGCAATCAGTAAAGCCCAAAAAAAAGTGTATCATTACTTGGGCGTTTCAAGTAAAAAGAATTGAATGAACTTACTGGCTGACAAGTATGAGAAGTGAGTATTTGAATTTTGCCACCCTTGTCAAGAAGTGGTTGCCCTGTTTTGTTCCTCTTCACCATGTCCTCAGCATTACCATGATCTGCAGTAACAACATAAATTCCACCAACTTGCTCTATTGCATCAAGGATCATCTGCAATTTTCCAATTTTTTCTCCGGTAAGCCACATGCAACCTTTTCTTTTAATAGGTAAAAGGAAAAGGAAAACAAAAGATGAAAGACTTGATTCAAGCTACTCCCCATATCTCATCATTGTTTTAACTGGTAAGTCACCCCAGTGGATCTTGAATTCAAGAGTTCATCAATGATCAACCATATAACTCTTTATGGGGGTTAAAGTACCAATTGATCTAGAGCTCATTGATTGCAACAGGAGCATCATTTTCTGATATTTCTTTGTTTCCTAAGCTACCCCATGTATGCATCCAGTTCCCAGGTACATGAGATGGTTCCTCTACTTTAATAAAGATGATTACTTAATCAAAGAAAATTTCTTTCCTTGGGAAAGTAAGTACTTAATTCCAATCTAGTCCTTAAGCTTCATAATTGTTTTCCTCCTTTCACCAGCAAATTTCACACATCAAGTTTTTGTTTGATAGCACATTTGATGAGAAAAGCAATAAATAAAAAAAATATATCTCTTTTCTACTGATCCAGTTCATTACTTGAACTGATATAAAAGGTTTAAATTTCACTCATTAAGTTTCCAACACCACAAAACCACTAAAATAAAAAACTCTGCAGTGTCTTTTTTTGGGAGGGGGTGTCATACCTTGACAGCTTCATCAGCAGCCTTGCAAGCCACAACTGTGGCCTCAATATCACCTGTATGTCCCACCATGTCACCATTTGGTATGTTAACGCGTACCTAGACATGTGAATCATCAGGTCAGTGTTCATTCAACCTGAAACCAGGTTCAGAGAATATCACAAGATTAGTCAATGAATTACCTGGTCAAATTTTCCGCTAAGTATAGCATCTCTCACTTTTTCACCAATCTCCAATGCCTTCATCTTTGGCTGGACGTTGAATGTAATTCCAGAATCACTAGGAATTTCAACGTATTCCTCCAGTTCTTCGTTGAAATACCCAGAGCGGTTTCCATTCCAAAAGAAAGTGACATGACCAAATTTGACAGTCTCACTGTTGAAGTAGAGAAGTAGAAAAAATGAGGTCAAAAGGGCATCATATATGAGCAGTAAGAGGCCTAAAATCAAAAGAAGTGAGTTCTAGTTGGAGTATAATGGTCAAACAGAATTTTGGCACCACCATGTATAGGATGCAGCGTCAAGTAAGACTAAGATTGTATGTCAAAGATCATCTACAATTGAAATAAAATTTTAGGCATATCAAGGAAGCCCTTACTGGAGAAAGGACAAAAAAGACCCACACAAGTGGTGCTTAGAAGGCAATTACTGCTGTCAATAAGAAATTTACAAGTAAGCGACAATTATTTTTTTGTTATGCTTGACAAGTAAAATAAATGAAAGATTCTTCAGTTCCCATAACTGGATCTCACTTGCACAAGAATGCCTCTTCAAATACCCAGTTCTAACCAAATTAGAATAAGCCATGAGGCTGATGAAACATGCCCTTAACAGTATAGAATTCAACATATTCAAATTTAAAAAAAAATACAGAACACACACACACACACACACACACACAAAAACACAAAAACAAAATGAAAACCATCTGAGGAGTCTGCACTTTGAGAGTGGAACAAGTAGGCAGAGCAAAACACACAAGTGCACGATAATAAGGAAGGGCATATAAAGGGGGCAACAACTAACCTGCAAGCAAACGTACGGATACCATTGTGCACTAGATATTCACCAGATGTTCTATCTATCTCTGGTGGAGAAACAAGGTAATGGCTTGGAAGCTTCAATTCACCATCGTATTGAAGCATTCCAGCATAACGGATTTTAGGTACTCGCACTCTATCAAACTTGTCAAAATCTTCATATTCAAAAGCCTTGGCAACCATAACCATACGATCTGCTCGAAAGTTAATTGTAACCACAGCATCACCATCAACTATAGGACCAACAGGTTTCCCACTCTCATCGGCAATAACAAAAGGAGGCAAGTACTGGTCGCTGGCTTTAGGGGCTGCCCTCAGCTGCTTCACACCTTCAACAGCATTTCTAAATTTAAAAGGGGCTTCACCAAGCACTTGGGCATCCCATCCTCGTTTGACCACTTCCCAATCATTCTGCAAAAGACCCAGTCATTACTTTTTAATGTTAAATATACATAACTAGTAGATAATGATCAACAATTAATAGATGTTTGCTAGATTGCTGTTTCATTGGTTTTGCACATGGATCCATAAGAGTTAAAAGCAACAAGCAGCAAAAAGATGAATTGTCCAGCTGAATTATATGGTGCTTTTTCGCTTAAAGGCATAAGTATGTCATACCTCATAACGATCCATTGTGACGTACATACGACCACCACCAGATGCAATCTGTGCATCAACACCCTTCCCACGTAATTCTGCAAGGTAATTCTCAAGAGTTTCTACAAATCCCACACTTGAACCATCCAAAACATCACGGCCATCAGTAAGAATATGAACGCGGATTCTTTTAGCACCACGCTCGCTAGATCCTTTAAGCAACAACTGCAAGGGAAAAATTATGAAAAGGGAATCAATTATTTTGGAAGGTTAGACCTGCGTACAAATAGATAAAAAATATATCCTCAACTGTAAAACCCACCAGCAACTGATCAAGCCTGGAGTGAACTCCACCATCACTCAATAGCCCAATGAGATGCAAAGTGCCTTTTTCAAAGCATTCACTTATATACTTAAAACCTTCTCCGTCATAAATTTTTCCAGATTCAAGAGCTAGGTCAACAAGCTTTGCACTATTGACAAGAGAGAGAGAATTTCAGTAATTAAACCAAATTAACACCCCAAAAGAAATTCGTAATTGGAAATCCATTATAAAAGAAACCCAATGAAGAAGAGTGATCAGATGAAAAGAAAAGAGCGGTCGCAACCAAAACATGTTGACTACCCCACAAAGAGTCCCTGGGTTATTTGATATAACATCACCATCACAAGCACACCAGTTTCAAGTGTTAAAGGTTTGTATCTAACCAGTAACTGTTGATCAAAACATTGGCTAATCACTGCCTTAATTCAACAACTTAAAACATTAAACCTTCATTTGTAATAAGTTCATATGAAAACAATGAAAACCACAATCACAAAGCCTTATTCCCAAAATTAAAATAGGATTTAAAGCCATTGGATGATTAGTCTATATTTGAATTGAAGATGAAGAAGAGAAGGCGTACCCTTGAGCGAAGATGCGACCAGCCCCAAGTGCGTTGTGACCAACTTCACTGTTGCCCATGTCATCCTCTGTTGGAAGACCTACGGCAGAACCGTGGGCCTTAACCAACCTCCATTTATCAGGATCACCCTAAAAAACGAACATCCATACCAAATAAATTTTTTTACTTTTTTTTTTTTCATTCAATAACAAACAGATCTGGCGGCTGAGAGAAAATCAAGAAGTGGATCTAATGGCAAGGGCAGTATATATTATCAAATAAAAACCTTTTTGAGGGAATCCATGGTGGGAGTCTCGGCGACATGTATGCAGTTGTACTGATCAGGCTTGGCCTCGCCCCAGCCATCGAGAACCACCACAGCAACGGTCTTACCCTTTGGAAGCTTCGGGTGATCCGCCAATTTCCACGAGGCTCCTGAGCTTCCCATCTCTCCTTCCTTTCTTTCTTTCTTTCTGTTTGAAACAGCAACTGATGGCGTCGGGAGTGTGTGATCGATCAATGAAAACCACACACAAGTTTTGTGTCTATATTTAATTATTTATACACACAACACAAAAGACCCTAGAAACCCCTTCCCACAGATAAAGCAAATTTCTCACGCCCGCTGTTTGATTCGCAGTACAGGACACTTGGCGTGCGCCCAAAGTCGCTTTAAAACAATCCACTGTACTCACTATTATATTAACAAATATGTTCTCACAATCAATTGGTCATTTTTTTATTTTCTATCTTATTACCGACATAAAAAATCAAAAGAGATCGATCTACTGTTATTTTCTAGATTAATACACTCACGTGCTATTTCACGTGAGATTTACAGTTTGATGAGCTGATTTTTTCCATAAAGGAATATTCCGCATATTCTTTCCGCCGACCATTTTTCAACTTGTTATCACCAAACAAGGCACTAACCACCTCGTATAATTATGTCAAGTTTTTTTTTTTTTTTCCTCCATAAGCATGTACTATTATGTCACCTAGGTCGTCCTGGTTTAGATATTTTAGTTTTTAATTTTTAATATTTAGTTTTTTTTTTGGTTGCTAATTGATCGTGTTACATAAAATAATAGACTATTTTCAATCGAAATTAGTTTTTTTTTTCTTCAGAAGACAATCGAAGATTATCACACAAACAAATAAAAAGAAAACCAAAACAAAAAAGAAGAAGTTAGAGTTAGTTAGAACAATACTTCATGTGAAAATAGAAAGAGAAACAAGAGAAATAAAACCTACTTTTCCCTTCTCCACCATCTACCCTACCTAAGAGTCAAATGGTACATGCACCCCCCCACCCCCCTCCTCCTCCCAAACTTTGAAATCCCTTTATAAGTTTATAATGGTATATACAAAAATTTCATAGATCCTAGTTCATACTAGTTTGTCTATTCTTTCCATTAAAATCAAATGATTAGTTTGCTCCACTATTAGTTTATCATCAAGTAAACCCCACTAGATTAAAGTATATACTTTGACCAAAGCCTAACAAATGGCCATGTGTCCTTTCCTTTTATATTTTAGAAGCATATAAAAGTGCAGTGCATTGTGTTCATTACATTAAAAAATGCACTGTATTGCTACCCAAAAAAGAAAAAGAAAAAGTGCACCGTGTTCCTTTATATGTTTTGTGCATTGGCAGCACTAACTGAACTTATGAGTTTTTTTTTTTTTTTTTTTTTTTTTCACAAATTTGATCTTTTACTCATTATCTCATATTTTTCTTAGCTAATTTGATCTTTTAATTTTGGTTTTAGATTCTTGATCAGTTGTGCCAACCTTGATTTGTTTTTAGAAGATAATTTAGGTTGCTATAGATGAGATTTATTGTTATTAATTTGAAGAGAAAACTGCAAAGAAAATCCACATAGAATTGATTTTAAATTAATTTTATACTAGGACGGATCAACGTCAAACATAACTTTTATAGGAGATGCTAATTGCTAGGTATTGTTTTAAAAAATATTTTTGGTACATGTTCATAGCAAATTAGACAATTTGTATACATTAATTTGAGTTTATAAATA
This sequence comes from Quercus suber, assembly GCF_002906115.3. Classification (NCBI taxonomy): domain Eukaryota; kingdom Viridiplantae; phylum Streptophyta; class Magnoliopsida; order Fagales; family Fagaceae; genus Quercus; species Quercus suber. Next base: position 484,068 of record NW_027069626.1, on the reverse strand, counting down.
ATATTATTATATTTTAAATATGATCAATTTGTATATCATATATTTATAAATTTAACATATGAATATGTACTTCGGCCCCCCTAAAATAAAATATCATGGCTACGCCCCCTTGGTATATGGTTTTTTACTAATGTTAGCCTTTGTGACAAATTGCATGATAGATTGAGAGGTTCATAATCAACAAATCCAGTAATTTTACAATTACTTATCTTTATTGATCTAAACTGTAACAACGCAAGGAAAACGCTAGTTATATCTGCATTATACTCAAAAAGAGTAGTCACAATTAAGGTTCTTTGTAGTTATTAATAAAGCTCAGTTCAGCCAAGTATATGCCTGATGTGGGACTTATCAAACACCCACACATATCACACAATTAATCAAATTGAGGGATTACATATATAGTCAACAAATGATGTAAATATTATTTTTGTTTCTTTTTTTAATGCGATAAATATTATTGTTTTGGAAAATTTCGGTGCCAATTATTATTTTTTAGAATCTCCAATTATTCATGAAGAAATCTATATTACATTTCTAACGACGTATGAAGAAATCTATATTGCATTGCTAACGATGTATGAAGATTGTAAATGAGCTGAGAGATGTTGAGTATTAAATATTAAAACTCGACAACAAATATAAAATGTTAAAACTTGGTTTAAAATTGAACCAATCTTACAAACTATGTTTGAATTTAAGCTTGTCAAAAAGTCCCAAAACTTAAGCATGACTTGACTAATGTATTAAGCCAAGCTAAATCCTAATATCAAACTATGTATTAAGTTTTTAAGCTCAAGATCTAATATCAACACATTATTATGTCCATTTAAGCATATTTGGTTTGAACATGTTGTTTTAACTCCTAATTAATTACTGATAAAGTCTTTGATGGTTGAATAAGAGATTTGGTGTTCAATCTCCGTGTATACCAAAAACCAATTGGTATCTTGGTATGATGATAAAAAACTATTATTAGGAGCGAACACCATATGTTAAAACCCTCTCAAAAAATAAAAAATAAAAAAAGATTTAGTAAGATATGAAATTATTTTTCGAACTTTTTTATGCTTGGACTCGGCCCATTTATTTAACAAACAAACCTAAAATTAAAACTCAAATTTGACTTCTTTATAAACAAAACAATTATGAATGACTTTTTTTTTTATCAACTATTTGATTTATTTATGACCCTACTGTTTTTTGTACCAAACTCTTGCCTTGCCTTGTCTTCTTTTTTGTGTTTTTTTTTGGACTTGCCTGGTGTTGTTGATTGTGGGGCCAAAGAATCTAGTGACCCCAGCCCACCTTGTACCAAGCCCAAAGCCCATGCCAAGGAGGAAGTGACGCCTGAGGACGAAGTAAGAAAATCTAAGTTGCCCCAGGGACATTGCCGAGGACAATCCTGTCCTCGGCCAAATAAGACCATGAGAGGAGGAAGTAGCGGGCCATCCAAAGTAGCCTCCTGGAGCATCCCATAAGAAAGAGCAAGTACAAAGTGTCAACATAAAAACATGGTAGGGGAACAATTCCAGGATGAACTGTCACCTCCACATTAAATGCCTGCAACTAACGTTCTGGCCGCATTAATGGAGATATGACCTCTGAATGGTGCTGCCTCGGTTGCTGCAACTCACAGGAGTGCTGGTAAAGTGGCTAATGAGACGGGCAGTCAGAGGGGGCATAGATGAGCAACAAGTGGAAGAAAGAGATCATGGAAGAAGGACTTATAAGAGGGAAAAGCAGATCAAGAGGGAAGGGATGGGGGAACGACAGAAAAGCTTCCCAGCCTGTGCCGAGGACAAACTTACTTAGAAAATCTCAGTTCCTCTACGTGTGATTGTGTTGACCATCATGCTAGCCGTTGTAATTCTCCATAGTGCGTAGTTCTTAAACTCATTCTCTACAAATTCATTGTATGGGCTAGTTGGGCTTGAGTTCACTCATCCAACTGTAAAGGTGCTTAAGCTCAGTCCCTACAATTGGCACCGTCTATAGGAAGAGCTTGTGCCTTAGTGGGTGCAGCAGTCAAGGTGATGGTGGGATCGACGCACAGGTGACGTTCTTTGATGATCACGCAACCAACGATACAGAACATGCGGCCACGATCTTGATTATTACTACGTTGTTAGCCTGTTTAGGGTTAGTGGCTGAGCGCCGCCGTCGATTTCATTAAAATCGAGAAAGCAACCCTTTCATTACTGTCAACGACACCGACTCCAAGTCCCATTGGAGGGAAAAAACAACGACGCACCCACTCGTGAAACAGTTATTGCAAAGAAATGAAAGATTCGGAAAGTCAAAAATAAAAATAAAAAATAAAAAAATACAGTCTTTTTATTAAATACAAGAGGGGTACATCGTACATTGAGGGTTTTAGCATGCTTGCTCTAAAGCTAATTACAAAAAGAGGGGCTTGTGTAGGCTTGTTCTAAAGCTAATTACAAAAAGAGAGGATGAGGCAGGCCTGTTTTAAGGCTACCAACAACTCCCAAGTGCCTGATGGATGGTACCGGCGATGAGAAGGAAGAAGAAGCAGAAGCGCCTGATGACCTAGGTGTTTCAAGGCTACCAACAGCTCCCAAGGTGTTCCTTTGATTCTCTCCTAGTTTCATGATAATTAAGCATTGGGGGCGGCAACACCTGGGCATCAGCAGTCCCACAATCTTACAAACCTCCATCGGATGCCCTACAGTCAAGGTTCGATCTGAACTTGGCCGCACCGAAAATCTGAGGCGATTCACCCCCGCTTCGGCTCTTAGTTGAAGAAGGTGGGCCTTCTTCCTAACTCGGTTGGGAGGTAGGAACATCCTCGGCCTCTGCTTTCTTTGCCCCAACAGTGTCATCCAGGATCTGGGCAGCACTCTTGGTTCCTGAAAGGGGCTTGGCTTCCTTGCCCTTGCCATCATCCGGAGCCACCCCACCTTTCTGGGCTTCGATCACAGTCTGTGCGAAATCCTAGAGAATATCTAGAGAGCTGAGAATTTAAAGTTTCTTTTTAAACTCAAAGGTTTACATAATGTGTGAGAACAATCCCCTTAGAGCGCCTTATATAGAAGGCAAAGGTTGTTGGGAATTAATCCACACGGAATTCGAAGGGAGAGCTATGACCAACTAAACCTGACCAATTTCCAAAGGGGCACCTAACCGCTGAACCTACGTTAATTCCCAAAGACATTAATGGGGATGCGCCTCACGTACCGAAGTGTCAGGCACGTAACTTGAACAGCCAAGAGACTCAAACAGCCAAAAGACGCCTAGTAAACTGAAGTGGCGAAAAACTGGCACAACGGGGCTGTCGTCGCACGTAAGGGTGGAAGTCCAAGCCGCCCTTGTCCAGGTCAACATTGGACTAGGGGCCCAATCCGCAGAAGAACCCACCCCTCGGCAAGGCAAGGCCAAAGCCATTATTCCTTCCGAAGTCGGCTTTTCAATGCTGAGGACAAGCCCTTTCGCACCAAGCAACAAAGATTAAGTACTAGACAGAACCAATGTCTTGTATGGTCCTTGGACTCAAACCTATAGGGAAACTAGTTACTTCACAAAGATTAAGTGCTAGACAGAACCAAGGTCTTGCATGGTCCTCAGACTTAAACCTATGGGGAAACTAATTACTTCACAAAGATTAAGTGCTAGACAGAACCAAGGTCTTGCATGATCCTCGAACTCAAACCTATGGAGAAACTAGTTACTTCACAAAGATTAAGCGCTAGATAGAACCAAGGTATTGCATGGTCCTCGGGCTCAAACCTATGGGGGAGCTAGCCACCTACAGCAAAACGGAGCGTGAGCATTCACCTAAGTTGCGAGCGTGGCCAGAGGAGAATCTAGTGCCTCGGATCACTTGCCTCAACCCACTTCGACTAAGATGCAAAACGAAAGCACGCCCATGAGCATCGCTTAAAGCACTTCAAGTGATGAAATGCTTTCTTAGGCTCGGCAAATTTACGTAAGGCGTATGTTTGTATAAAGCGTATGATGTGAGCCAAAATCCTTTGTGATTCACCCAAAGGGGAAACGAATTGCATTGCTAAAACTGTCCAGTTTTCAACTAGAACTTGAGGCAAAAACTATTTTGTGGGTCCATCACTTTCAATTATCTGAGCACTACAGGCACGCCGCCAAAACCAACCGAGTACAAAGCGAAGCATTAAAGTACGACAAGTAAACAGAAGCATCATTCAAGGAACTAAACACAAACGATTGAATATATTACATAACAAATAGTTTCATTACAACATCACCAAGACAAAAGCAAGATAAAATGAAAAAGCGAAGCAGGGTTAGAGTGGCCCAAGCCGTCAAAATAGGGTAGCCCGTTGAGGTGGCCTATTTCTTCAACTTGATGGACAACATGCCCTTGGGGGTCCGCCGAGGGGTTTTGTCTGATGCCTCGGGATCCTGGCTCGGAGGGGTAACTTCGGAGGACTCTTCTTCGATAGGAGGGACTTGAAGGTTAACGGGTGTGGCTTGAGAGTCAGCAGGAGGCTTCATCGCATCCTGGGGCGCTTCTTTGTTATTGGTTTCTTCTTTCTCCAATGCTTCGTGGTGCTCAGTCTCCTCAGCAGTCTTATCCGTTGGAGTTGGGCCCTCGACAACACCAGCCTCAGCAGGCTTATCAGTTGAAATTAGGTCCTTAGCAGCACTAGCCTAGCCTCCATCTATCACTTGTAATTCGGAGCCCGCTTCAGAGGTGGCAGAGGCAGCCTCACGAATGGCGGGGGATAGTACACTTTCTCGGCCCTCTTCAGTTCAGATGAAGCCTTAACCCTAGCCTTATTGAGGGCCTCATTCCAAGTCTGGGAGCAGTAGTGTCTGTATACTTCGGGTACTTGAGCCTTGAGAGCAGCCTCTGTCTTAGCCACTCCCTCAGCGAAAGCCTCCTCCTCTGCTTGCTCATTAGAGCTTTTAGCCTCTGTTCTCACAAACTCGGCTTCTACTTTGGCCCTCACAGCCTCGTCCCTGGCATACTCGGCAACACCTCTGGCTCCCTCTGCCTCAGCCAGTTTCTTCTTTAGGTCGACAATATGCTCATTGGAAATCTGTAGTTGGCCCTCGACTTCCTTCAGACACCCTGTCTGGTCCTCGGCTTGTTTCTTAGCACTAGCTTGGCAGGATATTGCGCTGTCTCTGGCCCTCGTCATCTCCTTCAGGTCCTCCCTTGCCTTCTTAAGGTCAACCTCGAATTTCTTAAGGGTGTTCGTGGAATCCCAGTACGTGTCGAGCTCCTGATCCAAGGCCCTACTCTAGTTATTGGCCTCCTCCTCCAGCCTAAAGGTGGCCTGGACGACCTGCCAATCGAGACAAGCACACTTAAGCTGGGAATTAAAGAGTAAAAATCAACAAAGGCACAAGTATCAGAAGTCTTACCATGCCCAGGTACCTCTTGAGGTTAAGAGCAACTTCCTGCCTCCTCAAGCCTTCCAGCTCAACCATGTTAGAGGGAGAAGCAAGGACCTCTCCAAAACATCGGTCACGTGAGTGCCCTCACCCCCTTGGAAGTCCCTAAGGGAGGCGTCATCCATCAAGGGCTTCCTATGAAGCATGGTGGCAGGCAGTCAGGCCTGGGGCTCAGACTACTGGGTGACCTCCTTTCCCTTGCCTTGATGACCGATCCTCAGCTGCTTGGAAGGTCGGCGGGCTTCACCTTCCTCTTGGGAGGAACGAGACCTCCCCCTATCTACTGGGTCTTTGCCCTTGGAGGGCCTTTTCCTCTTAAGATCGGTGGGCCCGAGCTGAGGATCCAAGGTCGGCTGGGTAGAGGGTGACCTGGTCTGCGTGGGCAGAGACTTGGATGGGAAAGGAGGGAGCTTTGGTGGAGGAGGAGGAATCTTGGATTGCTGCTTCTCGGCGCATCCTTCCCCAGTTGGCCCTCGATCAAGTCGAACAGGCTGGTTTGAGGTTGCCTTTTGAAACCCATATCGGCCTGTGTACCAGTCCTTAATGAGAGAAGATCTGCTTCAGATAAGTAGGGATCACCCAAGTCACCAGAAGGATCCTCGGACAGATGGACTTGGTCAAATACACCAAAGTCGTCCTCGGATGGACCCAGATCAGCTACCTCATCTTCTCTCTCCAAACTTCCCTCCTCAGCCTTTGCAGCTTGGTGGAACAAAGAAAAGCCTGCCAACGAGACACCCTCTGGAATGGAAGATCCTTCGAAAATGAGAACTCGTGCTCCACCACAGTGATTTGGCGAAGCCGAGGATCGCGGGCTCTAATCACGTACTTCGGAGCCGGGAACGACTTTTGGGCTGGATCTTACCTAAGGATCTTATGAGTAGCCCTATCCTGATTGTCAGCCTTGTTCACAAAGATCTCCGCCCTGAGAACGGACTGCAAATCTTTTCGGTTGACCAAGTTGAAGTGCCGTTCAAAGGCACGTGGATCTGCAAAANGAGAAGATCTGCTTCAGATAAGTAGGGTTCACCCAAGTCACCAGAAGGATCCTCGGACAGATGGACTTGGTCAAATACACCAAAGTCGTCCTCGGATGGACCCAGATCAGCTACCTCATTCTTCTCTCCAAACTTCCCTCCTCAGCCTTTGCAGCTTGGTGGAACAAGAAAAGCCTGCCAACGAGACACCCTCTGGAATGGAAGATCCTTCGAAAAATGAGAACTCGTGCTCCACCACAGTGATTTGGCGAAGCCGAGGATCGCGGGCTCTAATCACGTACTTCGGAGCCGGGAACGACTTTTGGGCTGGATCTTACCTAAGGATCTTATGAGTAGCCCTATCCTGATTGTCAGCCTTGTTCACAAAGATCTCCGCCCTGAGAACGGACTGCAAATCTTTTCGGTTGACCAAGTTGAAGTGCCGTTCAAAGGCACGTGGATCTGCAAAAAGAAAAAGCATGTTCTAATTAGTGACCAAACAATGCAAACTCTGAAAAAATTGCATATCAACCCCCCTTACTCCGAGTACCCCACCTGACTTTCCCTCTACTGTCGAGCAATAAAGGCCGTCGTGCCACTCCCTTGACACGATGAGAAAATCCTGATTTAACCCCTTGCTGGACTCGGGGAGGCATTGGATAAGTCGAACCCTATTATCCTTTGTCTTCATGTAGTAAGACTTACCCTTTAGGTGTTGGAGGTTATAACACCAGTTTACGTCATGATGAATTAACCTCAACCCCATCTTCTCGTTCAAGGCGTCCACACACCCTAGAATCCTAAACACATTGATGGTGTACTGGGTGGGAGTTAGCCGAAAATGCCTAAGGTAGTCCCTCGTTACCAGCCCCATAGGGATTCTCATACCACCTTCTAAAAAGGTGATTATGGGAGCCGCCACTTCACCCTATTTCCTCCTAATAAGCTAATCCCCTTCTTCACAGTACCTCAAACCCACATTACTGGGTATCCTATAGTCGGCGATGAATTTCTCCATCGCCTCCTCAAACTCAACCAATTTCTTAAATCTACCCATCCTAAAGAACGGCTAAACAACTCAGGGAAGAGTGAAAGAAAGAGAGGAATGAGGGAAGAAGGAAAATCAGAAGTGGAAAAGCATGAAATGGAGTAAGAAGAAAACTTACAAAAATGAGGAGAAGCTCCTCGGATAGGCTTTTTATGCTAGAAAGGGACGTGAGTTGGGTTGGAGGTTCGGTTGGATTCAGAGTATGTGCGCCAGAGCTCTTGAATACGAAAGAAGGGAGGCAAATCGGTTCAAATGAGTATTTATATCCTCAGTTAAAAACAACTGGGCGGAGTTTCCCGCCCATAAAGGCGAAAAAATCTCCACCATTAGATTACTATCATGTAGTTAAATGTGGGGAATATAGAGTCGTCAGAATTTAATACGGGCGCGCGCCATATATCGAGGCACCAGAAATGTGCACTGGACAGACGAAAAGACTCCAACGCTGACGTAGGCCAAGATTGGGCAAGCCATGACAAAGGTCCAAGGACATCAAAATCTTCTTCCCCGTCCAAGGATACGGGCAGCAGGATCTTGAGGGGCTATCGTGGGCCAAAGAATCTAGTGACCCAGCCCACTTGTACAAGCCCAAAGCCCATCCAGGAGGAAGTGACGCCTGAGACGAAGTAAGAAAATCCAAGTTGCCCCAGGGACATTGCCGAGACAATCCTGTCCTCGGCCAAAAAGACCATGGGAGGAGGAAGAGCGGGCCATCCAAAGTAGCCTCCTGAGCATCCCAAAGAAAGACAAGTACAAGTGTCACATAAAAACATGGTAGGGGAACAATTCCAAGATGAACTGTCACCTCCACATTAAATGCCTGCAACTAACGTTCTGGCCCATTAATGGAGATGTAACCTCTGAAGGTGCTGCCTCGTTGCTCAACTCACAGGAGTGCTGGTAAAGTGCTATGAGACGGGCAGTCAGAGGGGGCATGATGACAACAAGTGGAAGAAAGAGATCATGAAGAAGGACTTATAAGAGGGAAAAGCAGATCAAGAGGGAAGGGATGGAGGAACGACAGAAAAGCTTCCCGCCTGTGCCGAGGACAAACTTACTTAGAAAATCTTAGTTTCTCTACGTGTGATTATGTTGACCATCATGCTAGCGTTGTAATCTCTCACTAGTGCCTAGTTCTTAAACTCATTCTCTACAAATTCATTGTATTATACTAGTTAGCTTGAGTTCACTCATCCAATTGTAGAGGTACTCAAACCCCATTACTACATTGATCTTATGAAATGTTTTGTTTTTACTTGTTAGTTGAATGCATGTCAAAGTCAAACTTCTAGTTGGGATGCAGCACGCAGACCTCATGATAGTAGTTAATAATAATATTAAAGTGTTTATTTTTTTATTTTTGAGGTGAAAAGTGATATAAATATAATATTAAAGCTTGTGTTAGGTGAAAGTTTCACACCCAATAGTCTACACTACAGATATAGTGAACTCTACTTGTGAAGCTCACATAAAGGCACTGTAACTAAACGTCAAAACTCACAGGAGTCAAAGCCCAATCCCGGTTTGGACTTTGGACTTCCAGTATTCCTAATATCAATTTTGACTTATCTAAAAATGATATATCAATTTTGAAATTGTGGAATTAGATGATGATCCTCTAATTGCTGAGGCCAGAGCAACTCTTCTCTTCTTGCTGCTTAAATTAATAGGCAAAACTAATAAAGAGCTTGGTTTCAACTCCGTGCATCCATTTCTTGCTGCTTTTACACGTCATCCAAGCTTCAACGGTGCACCCCTCATTGGTCAATTGAAAAATGTATCTGCTATATATAATATTGCAGATATCATATCATATCAATATTTACTTAGTTGCACCCGTAATTGAAACGTGTTGCCCTTTTTTTTTTTTTTTTTTTTTTGCAGATATATGGGGGGGGGGGGGGGGGGAATGAGCAAACTAACAACGTAAAGGCCAAGTATATAGTAAGTTAGGCAAAGTTTTGAAGAATTAAGAAAAATAGCATCTCGAGTTTTAGAAACTCGAGATCCATATTAAAACTCGAGTCTTAAAGACTCGCTTTGCGAGTGTTGTTGGACTGAAAATGCCACATGGATCTCGAGTTTTTAAAAATCGAGTTCCATGCAAAAAAAATTTATTTTGATCGCCCCTATAGTGGCGTTTTTAAGTCCTATGGTGACGTTTTAAAGCCCTATAGCGGCGTTTTCCTGCAAAAATTTTTTATAAGTGTTCAATACCAGGTTCAGGGAGCCCTATAGTGGCGTTTTTAAGTCCTATAGTGACGTTTTTAAGCCATATAGCGGCGTTTTCCTGCAAAAATTTCTTATAACTCAATTTTTAAGCCCTATAGTGACCTTTTTAAACTCTATAGCGGCGTTTATGGAACTCGAGTCTTTAAAACTCGATTTCCACGTGGATTTTTTTGCACATCACACTTATCCACTGACAAATCGAGACTTAAAAACTCGAGATGCTAGTTTTCTACATTCTTTTAAAACATGACACCTAACTAAATTTTTTAATATTTGTTGTTATTTAGAAAAAAAATTCTATATGGGGGGATAGGTACGTTCAGTTTTTTCTTTTGTGCAATTAAGCTTTCAACTCCAATATTACTTGGGGAGAAAAAAAGGAGTCTACTATGTCTCATTTTTTGTAGTATAGAGGAGACTACATATTTTTTTCAAATTGCAGATAATTAATATTGTCAAACAATGATCTAATAAATATTTATAAGAAATGCTAATGGACACCTAACAATTTATTTTTAAAAAAATTTTATAGAAAAAAGAAAAAAAATAATTAATATTTTGACAACTTTTTTCATTTTTCATAAAAATGATGATAAAACTTTTTCAAAATAGACTATTAACTATTACCATAAGAGCACCAATTAGCATGACCCTAAATATATTATTTGTTTTGGTAATTTTTTATGCCAATTACAGAACTATATATGTTAGGTTGCTAAAGGATGAATATTCCAAACGTTACACTTAATTTGTACCAAATACTGCGTTGCCTTGTTGACCTGTGAAGCCTTTTGTTTGTAGTTGAATCAAAGTCAAACTTCAGCCGGTTAGGTTATAGCCCGCCCCGCGTGATAATATTATTCGTTTGCGTAAGGTGAGACCAATAGTCTAACACTACAGACAGGGAGTAGCACGACAGGTGAAGTCCACTTGTACCTGAAGCCAGCTCACACATATGAAGGTTTTGGAACTAAACCTCATAACTCAAAAGCCCAATCGATCTTGGTTTGGACTTTGGACTTACACTATGGATTCCCTTTTGCCAATATCAATTTTGATTCTGTCTTAAACTCTAAATTCTAGTTGTTCGTTTGGATTGAGAAAGAAGGAGGGAGGGTAGAGTAAAGTAGAGTAAATTTTACCCAAAATTAGTTTATTTTTAACAAATTTTACTCTACTCCATTTCATTCTCTCTCATTTTCCGCTTTATCCAAAGGGGCCCTAAAGAACAACAACTTGTATGTTTCAACAATAATAAGCAGAGACCACAAAACTATAAGGGCCCGTTTGGTCATAAAGTTCAAAAATTGTTATTTAAAAATATGTGAAAATTGTGGTTTAAAAAGTGTTGTTAAAAAACGTGTTTTTAGTGTTTATAAAAAAAAAAAAAAAAAGTGTTTGGTATCATGGTTTAAATAACATGTTTCAGTGTTAAAAATAAATAAATATGTGTGTTTAATTTTGTAAAAAAAACTGAGCAAAGTACGAAATAAACATTTTTTAAATCAGGAGAGAGAATACATCATATTCCCGTTGCTCCTCTCTTTCCTTCTTTATCCCTTCCCTCTTTCCTGAGAGTAGAAAACCAAACCCACGCATAGTCCTCATCTCCATTGACGCCTCAAAAGATCCACGGTTGGGCTTCACGTTCCTCGAATCTCATCTCCACTGTCAGCACTCCAAGACCCAGCAGCTAATCGAGCTTTTGTTGCCGTCGACCCTTCACTCAAAGATCCAGGTTCAAATCTCACTTTCACCTTGCTTGTCAATGGGTTTTTGTCTAAAGACTGAACAGTTCCTTCTTCACTCACAAATTTCTCACTTCTTCTTTTTTCCCCTCACCAATCGAGAAAACCTATTTTTTCTGTTCTTTGTTTGCTATTGAGAAAATATTTGATTTACAATTCAAACATACACGCCCTACATTCTCGAAATCTAGAAGGGTTTTCTTGAAATCTTTTGCTGCTGAAACAATATTTGATTTACAACCCATTTGATTTTTCATTTTTCTTAACACTCTGTTTGGTTGCCGAGAAAGCGTTAGAAGATTAAAATTAATAAAAAAAAAAAAAAAAAAAAAAAGGCTAACAAATCTTCTAAACTCTAAATTAATAATTTCTTGTGGTTTTTCCTAGGGTTTCTCAGCGTCTAAACTCCAATGTTGCTTGCTTGCTGTTTGAAATTTGAGGTTCTTTTGAGTGTGATTTTTAAGCTAATATGAAATTCTCCGTAGCTGATTATTAGTTTCATTAGTGAATTTTTACTACTAGTTTTAGTTGATTGGGTTTAGTTTAATTATTCATGAATTTAAGCTTGGTGAATTTGATGAATTTGTGGTAGGTTTGATTGAATTTTGTTGAATTCAATTTGGATATGATGGATATAATGTGGTGCTGTTGAGGCCAATTCCTCAATTATAGTGATCAAAAGAAAGGTTTTGTGAGATTTAGGAGTACTTTCGGTTTTCTCTGTTCTGGTTCTGTGAATGATGGTTTTCTAATTCAAAATTTTGAAAGTTTGTATTAATCTTGCACCAAAATTTTGAAAACAGTTATAGGAAATTGCATAGCCATAGGGTCTACTTGGATATGTTGCTATAGTTTTTGTTGCACGAATTGATAGCATGTTCAAATGGTTTTTTAATAGTGTTGATTACGTTTTGTAATGTGTAAGTGAGTAGGTTTGTGGCTTCTTCTTGCAGATGTTGGACGCAATGCATGAGGATATTGACAATGGCCTCCGGTTTCGAAATTGCAACTGTTTATGTGGCCTGAGAGCAAGCGTGAGGATTTTGGATAAGCGAAATGAGAACCGGTACAGGCTTTTCCAATGTTGCCCAAAGGATGCATGTCGGTTTTTTAAATGGTGTATTCCCTTGAAGACGCCATTGTCATATGCGAAGGATTTCCAGCAATTACAAGAAGAGTTCTGTGTTTTGCGAGAGGAATTGAGGGTCATGCATGACAAGGTCCACCCCTTAGATCAGACAAAAAAAAAAAAAAGGGTCAAGATTATGTTCAATGGATGGTGCTTGTTATGCACTGCGCTTGCACTATTGCTAACTATGACAATGTTGTAAACCAAACTGTTATGATGATGTGTTCGTTCTTGCTATGTAACCATATTATCTTATTATGTATTGTTGACTCCTCATGAACTTGATGCGCTGTGTACTATTTTTGGATAATCTTGAGTCATCCATTTTGCTAGTGCTAGGTATATGTATGGGGCTGACTCTTGACTCTTACAATAGTATGTTATTGGCTTAATAGTACTTTTACAATAGTGATAATTTATTGGATTAATTGTCAGTTACTCCATGACTGCTCCAATTTTCATTGACCATTTCTTGAAGTTGAAAATGTTTTATATTCCCTTGAAATTGATGTTATCCAAAGTTTGGCTATAGTACATCTTACATTATTTCGCGAGAAAATTATTAACTTTACACAAAATTGGGCAGACCTGTAATATTCGCATACAACATATTAAGTTTGGGCTAATTCAATGGTACATCTGTACTATGCTACCAAATACTTTGGAAATGCCAAGTCAGATGCAACAAATTAATTTACTTTCTATAGAAATGGTTGATCAAAATCATGGGAGTGACATCACGGCTTACCTAAAAAATGTTTATTAAGCTCAAATAAGGGAACCATCTCTGGTAATCCACATTTCAAATCCAACTGAATTACTTGAAATAAGTTCAAATTATAAAAGTGGATGACAAGTGGCTAAAACCCACTTATCTTTTTGACCAGATTGCTTACCATATAAACCCAACAGATCTCAATCCCAAAGAACAAATCCAAAACTAAATGCACCAAAATTTTTTTTTACCTTTAGGTGGCCAAGGGAACTCATACTCGGCATGTCCAAGTGCGTCCTGCATGACTCGTGAGTCATTTGCACTCCCTTCCTATCCAGAATGCACATACGTAAACCGCATGTCAAAGTTGCATGCACACATCACATTTTGGGTAATGTCACTCTATCTATCTCTGAATGCGGTGGTCTTACCGGATGGGGCAGAAGAACTTATGTGCATCCCATCAATGGCCCCCACACATTTCTGTTAAAAAAATAGGTAGTTCTAATTAGGTAAATTAAACTTATGTGCAATCAGATCTCTTTCACACTTCATATTGTTTTCTTTGTATTCTCTATTACAGATCTTTCACAGTTTAATGAATCAAAGTGATAATTTATCTAAGAACTAAAAAAAATAAAAATCAAAGCATACCTCAAACCATGGATAATATTTCTCATTCCCTCGAAGTGAATGAGGAAGCTTAGCTGCATTAGCATCAGGCCGGATGATGAGACATCCCAAAGCATGGATAGCACGCAAGGCACGCCGAAACCGCCTATGAATGGTCTCGAGAGAATGTTGGAAGCGGTTGGCAGTTAGTCGGTAGTCAGCATTGTGTCCGACGATAAATAGCACTGTCCCAACGACTTCCTCAACTGAAACAATACTAGTGTCCTCCTCTAATAGGTGCAGCCGCTTCAACTCATTACACAAGTGCCTAAAAATGGTCTTGTTCATGCGGAATATGTTGTAACACACTTGGGGATTTCCTTCTAGTATTTCAATCACATATGACCTCCCACTCAGGATACTAGTGCACATAGGTCACCTCACTATCGTACTCATCTAAATCAGGATCAGCCACAATTGAATCATGATCTGAATCAGTGCCGGCCATAACTAAATCACACCTATGGGCAACCAATAAGTTCACACCAGCCACTATTAAGAAGTACACACACACACACACACACACACACATATTTTGTTGTATGTATATACATAAGTTAGTATATATATAAATGAACATATATGGTTGTATTTATATATACATGAGTATATATATTTCTGCATAATAGTATTTATAATTCTGCATAAGTGAGTATATATATAAATGAGTATATATAAGTGAGTATATATTGCTGTATGCATATATAAGTCAGTATATATATATTTCTGCATAAGTGAGTATTTATAATTTTGCATAAGTGGGTATATATATATATATATTTCTGCATAAGTGAGAAACTATATATACATGTCACCAAACAAAATGCTACTAATAAAAGAGATGACAACCACAAAACATATTTCTTATATAAGTAGCACAGATGTCCAAAGCATTCAACATAATAAAGGAAGGCAGTATGCAAACATTGTCCAAAATATTAACGTAATACAGACTTTGCCTATTCACATTAAAGCAAAATAAGAGTACTGATTAACTTCCTAGCCGATCTACACAGCGCACTAATCAGCTACTACAGTCCACCCCCAATGAACTCAATCCAAGCCCTTCTTCTATCGACAATCATAGCAAAAAAAGCGGCTTTACTCTTGGAGTTATGAAGCTCCTGCACGACTTTGCAATATGTGACATGATCCACATTAGTGAGCTGGTTGGGCAGTGTTATAGCTTGCGTAATTGACTCACTGTCAACCCTCACACCAGACTCTTCGATGTCGGTGGACCTTTTCCTCCTCCGGTTTCTCATGTCAGTAAACCCCCATATTGCCTCTGTCGTGGATTCAAGGGAGTGCCCTTTCTTCCTTTTTTCGCTTGAATGAGACGGTTCAGCTGGTCGCTTTTAAGCTTGCCTCCAACTTTGGGCTTCACTCGGTGTGGGCAGCTCCTCCACATTATCCACACCATCGGTGTTGACATTGACATGTACCCCCTCAAATATGAAGGCTGCATCGAGCTCTCTCTCTTCATCACTGTTGGGCGCTAGTTAGGTAGATGAAATTTGGAGGAAACCCTTGGCTATGTTTGAATTGAAAAGCCTACCTAACAGGTCGTAGTATTTCAGCCCCTTTTTTTTGAACTCCTTGAATTTATGATTGACCTATTAACAACCATATATATTGCGTTAGATGACTTATTCATTTAAAACCCAATACAAATCAGATGGGTAATTATAATAACCCTATAATAACCATCCACTCTTAGATACCTAAAACAGAAAGAGTAATAGCATTTCATTAAAATTTAACTTTATACCAAAATCACACATATATTCTACAGTAATAAACCCTTTAGATAAGATTTTATTCCATTTCTAAAAGCATCATCATGAGAAAATGCTACAAAAAAACTATTTCAGCACACTATTTATTAATACACTATTTAATAAACCCCATATTCTTGATATGCAGGGAAAGGTAAACAAAGATTTAACAAACTGCTTTTCAGATACGTATACACTTACAACATAGTGCTAGTCCATATAAACATCTTTGTTTTTGAAGTACTTCTCTTTTTTAGTTGTGAATACATTCAATGTTTAAAAGATGGGCCATGCTATAATGAACACAAGGTAGATTTCAGCGTCATTTTATTTACAACCATAAACCATGCATATAGCTAATTGTAATAAATTTTGTTTGGAGTATGTTAAAGGACTTACCGCAAATGCAGCAGCCCATGCTTCCTCACTAGCCGTCACAGTATTTGAAATGGGGTCCCATCCCAATCTTGTATGTTCGATGAGCTGGGAGAATGTGCGGTGTCGACCTTTCATTCGTTGACATTTTTGTGTAAGTTGTGTCTTATTGTAATTTTTATTCGTGCGTTTGTTAAACTCATTCATAACAATTGTCCAAGTTCCAGTCTTGAACTGGCCTTGGGGCATATTCCCTTTAGCGTCCTCTTCTAACAATACTTCAATGAAATGCTTCTCGACTGCAATAAGCCACAACTTCCTATCCTCGGCATTAGCTGTTCTCTCGTCCATCTAAATAAATTTTGGTATACTTACATAGACTCATCATTTGAAATTGTATGATACGAATTAAAAAACATTTACCTACTCACTAAAAGTACCAAGCAGCAGGCATATAAGAGAAACTAAGGTCTAAATCTGGAAATTTGAAGATAGATTTTCTGAATTTCTAAATCTGGAAATTTTAAGATAGATTTTCTGAATTTTAATATATAAAAAAGGCCAAGGATCATAAATGATCATATATGATAGCAAAACCCAATAATTTAAGTAGCTGCAAGGTTGCTAACAAAGTGGATTAACAAGAATTTGCACATTTGAAGAACATATAAAAAGTCTAATAATTATAATAGAGTAGTATAGACATAAATTACATATCAACAACAATAATTTCTCAGTAACTCATATCAACAATAGTCGTTATTATAATTCCTTGGCAAGACTCATGTTATTTAATCTTATAGTAAACAAAAGCTAAGATTATTCACTCCACAGTTTCAACTTACAGATACCTCTTCTGACTACATAAAAGGAAGTCTTTAGTTTTGAAAATAAATGGCCCAATGAAGACAAAATGCATGACCTAGGTACAAAATTATAACAAAACAAGCAAACAAATGATTCACTACCTACAAAATTATAACAATTTACATTTAGGCAAACCTACTAGTAAGGGAACATGGTGAGAGGAGGAACTAGATGCTCTGTATAGCGTAAGAGAGGTGGAGGAGGATGAGGATGAGGCTTCCATCTGAATGAAGATGTGGGACTAAATAAGTCCTAAGCTGGATTAATGTCAACTGATTTGAGTTAGATTGGGATGTGAAAGAAAGCTGCAACAAGTAATTAAGAAAATTACAAATATTTACCTGACCAAGCCCTTCGCACTGTGTGAGTTTGGCTTTTGGTTAGCACCAAAGCTTTGTAGGTGAGGGTGGGATCTCTACGAGGATTAGGGGCAATTGGGCATGGAATTATGATTCTAAGCAAGGGGTTAATGTGATTGACTGAGGTTGGTGATGCGGTGTGAGCTGGAGTGTGTAGAAGACGTATTTATGATGGGTCGATGAGGATTAATAGAGATGGGTTTAATGGTGCTGGGTCAGTGAAGGGAGTTATGGAGGTGGGTGAGAGTAATGCCACTAGGTTGCTCTGACTGTGTGGGTGAGATGGAGATCTTGGTACCAGGTGCGGATTCGGCGTGAAGAGATGAGAGGAAGAGAGGAGACAATACTTGAAAAAAAACTGACCAAGTGGGCCCATAATAGTGTTCAACATAATTACCGAAGTGCCATTGAACACTAGTTCTTGTTGTTTAAAAATAGGCCGGAGTATGTTTCAAAACCATCATTTTAAACATGGGCTTTTGAATAATATTTTCCAAACAACCCTGAACAGGAATGGTCTACCAAATGGGTGACCAAACGCCCTTTAAATCATCCTCGTCATGCTCAAAGAGCTTTGGTTTATTTCAATTTTGTGCAATTCCTTCTTGCCGCTTACACGTTATCCAGCCCATCCAATAAGCTTCTACGTGCATCCTTCATTGGTCAATTAAAGCTTCTATTAAAAAAAAATGTTGTAGCCCACTTGGTACCAATTAAAATGGGCTTTGAGTTACTACTATTCCCATCTCAGCTATTCACAACATGCTACTGGATATTTTTGATGCAGACATAGGTCCCGTTTAGATTTTTGTGCAATAAAACTCTTAAGGATTATGTTAAAAGGATGCTTTAGGGCACCCTTGGTGCAATGGTTGTTTCACAAGTATAAATGCTTGTGGGGTGTGGAAGGCAAATGCCGAGGTTTAAGTCTCCAGAATGGAGCTTTCACACACATATTAGGGCTGTTGTCTCTTTTTCTAGTACTTCTTCACTTATTGTTTTAGTTTTTTTTTTTTTTAATTTAAATATTGGGCTCCAATCTATATATCTATACATATAATAATAGCTAAAACAGATATAATATCCAATTAAATTTCAAATTGAAATTCAATTAGAGTTTAACTTTGCGCCATGTGTCTCATCTAATCTAAATTTTAGAATTTTGTGCCAAGTGAGTTAATTTAGTATAAAAATTGAATTTCAATTAGAATTTAATTTTGCGCCACGTGTCCCGTCTAATCTAAATTTTTGTGCCAAATTAGTTAATTTAGTGTAGAAAACAGGAGTCCAATATAATAAACCATAAAAAACATAATCATATAACTTAAAAAAAATTCAAAATTTATAAGTCATATATATATATATATTTATATATATTAATAGCTAAAGCTTAGATAAAATTGAAATAGAATTTGAAATTATAATCCAATTTTGCGCCATCTGTCTAAATTTATGTGGGAATAATAGGTGAAACTGAGAGAGACTCAAATTAGAATTCTAAATTAGAGTTCCAATTTTGCGTCATGTGTCCTAAATTATTTATTCTTAAAGAGTTTTATATCTTAATTTTAGAATTAAATGTGGAACCACATTATAAATATTCATCCAAGTGAGTTATTAAGTACAAAAACTAAAGAGTCTATAATAAATAAATCGTAAAAAAAAGTGCTTCATAATAATTAAAAAAAAATGGACAATTTATATTTTATACCTAATAATATCTTTTCAAATTTTTTTAAAGAGTCAACAAAATATAAAAATGACTATCAATAGTATTTAAATTATATGTATAGGAATTATATTATGCACCTTATTGTATATTTTTAGGTGTATCCATGCATATACATGGGATTGTAGTGGGCCTTTTTGTTATATTGGATTGGGTTGCCTCCTGCGGTACTAGGTCCAAGTATTCTAAGTAAGGGAGTTGAGACCGGTCCAACTGCAACTCAATTTGGTCTGGCTTGTGTGCAAACTATGCCTCGTTTGCCAAGAGCATGCTTACGGTAGGTAGGGCTATTTTAGATGAGTGGTGGCAGATAGACATGATAATAATAAAACAAAAAGAAAAGGAGTATTTCGGCTTCTTAATTAAAGTGAGTAAATAACCCCTAATTAAGAAGGATAATCATAATAACAACAATAACTTTTATAAAGAGAGCAAGAGAATAAGTGGAGTGAATATGGGTTAATCAAAAAGAAAGAAATCAGGTCAAGTCTGATTCGCAAGACCGAAACCAGAGAGAAAAGAACGTTTCTTCTCAACGTGAATAATCTCCCGGGAAAATCCTTCTATGGAGATTAATCACTTTGAGGGAAACGGACCTGAATGGTTGGTGCCCAAGTGAACTCCTTACTTCTAGCAAAGGGCAGAACTTTGAGAGGGAGAGAGGGAATCAACCTATTGGTGCATGCCTGCCAATCTAACTCTTTGTTTTATTTCTTTCTTCCTTTTTTAATTTTCCTCTTATCTTTCTTTTCTTTCCTCCACCCTTGTTTTCTATTTTGTAGTTTTCCTTAGAGGTTCTTATTACCATGATTGTGTGTCGTTGTTCCGTGTGCATGGCAAGGACCTCCCTTTATAATGCCTACCGCGATCGAATTTTACTATTTTAGCCCTTAACTACCTTTGTCTGGTCTGGGTGTACTTGCCAACCACCACTAGTCCGTCTGTGTGCCACTCCCTATCACCAAACAAGGAAAACTATTTTGTTTGTTAGTCTGCCATGGTGCCCTTTCCTGCCACAATGTGGGTGCTCTCTCTCCCTATCCCTCATGGCATGCACCTAGTAGTTCCAACTCAGCCTTACTTTTTTTGGGTGGTATATCATCTCAGCAAGACGTATCCCCCAAAAGAGCTTGAGCAAGAACCTCAAAATAGGTTTTCCCCTCTCCTCACCACCAAACCATACCCTCTTACCTCTGACCCATGACCCCACCATGTAGGGACGAACGCAGAATTTCAAGCTAGGGGGGGTCGGAGATAAGCGAAAAAAAAAATTCAAACACACATCCATATAGTCACTGGTGGAGCTATAAAATTTTCTTAGGAGGAGCAAGTTAGTTATGCCTACATTGTGTTAATAGGTTAAGCCTATGTAGGCTCAAAATGCAAAAAACTCAAGTTAATTTGGCCCAAATTGTGGCCAAAATTAAATTACTTTATTTCACAAACTAACTTTAAGTAAACTTGTGTCTACATTTTTTTCACTGTACTAAATTATTTGTACTTAGGTTAATATGTTTGAACTTACCTTTTTACATTTTAGAGCTTTTCTAAGGAGTTACATCTAATGTTTCAGCATTTAGGATAAAAAAATTGATTAATAGGTATGAAATTTTGAAGATTTATACAATAGTTTTTGTTAAAAAAAAAGTGTGAACAATGAAGTGCAAATTACTATTTAAGTGCAATTAGATCAAATCAAACAATTAAACAATTATTTGTCCTCCTACTATTATCAGATATAAATAGATAATCTAATATTCTAATATAAACCACATTATTATATGTTATATTATTATTATTATTATAAATAGATTTATACAATTTTTTTTTTAAGGTTTTCATGGGCTTTTGAAAACTCCTGGACTAGCTGGCTGGGCGGCCTGAGCTAAAAACCAAGGGGGACCCAAGCTAAAAACCAAAGGGCCCGAGCCTTTTTTTTGAAAATTTTACATACTAACAAATTTTGTTTTTTGGACCCAGTGGGGCTCGAGCCCCCTTTGCCCCCCACCTGGGTCCGTCCCTGCCACCATGTCCTATATTGGCTGGGTACAGGTTGGTGATGTCTGGCCTTGCGCGTGCCTCCCTTTCCTGTATGTCCAAAATTTGTCTACTGCTCATGTGTTCATCGCGATCTGGAGGCTTGCTTGCACAATCTGCCGTTTGTCCTTAACCTTTTATGTGAGCTGCTTTTTGATTTCCCGCTCCTTTTAGGAGCTGGGCTTTGTTTGATGTTGGGTTTTGCCTTCTTTCAGTCTATTCCTTGATTGTTATCATTTTCTACCATATCACTTTGTCATTCCTGCTGTGATATGTGTTTGACCAAATCCTGCTGGACCTCTTTGGGCCTGCCGTTTATTCTTTCCCCAGTGACTTAGTATGGCCATTGTTTTTTCATCACATTACTTGCAGGCTCTTGTGTCCTATTTGTTTTCTTTGGGACATCTTTGGCCCATTTGCTTTTCTTGGGCTTCCTTAGCCCTTTTTCTAACTTTGTATTCTCATGGGCTTTTACTAACTCCATTGGGCTTCTCCAACCCAATTACCTTGTCCTCATCCTTGGAGTTCATGGGCTTGCCATTAACCCCTTACTTTTTTTACTTGCATTTCTTCGGGTCTGCCGTGGCCCATTCTCACTTTTCTACATTATATATTACCCATGGGTTTGTTATTTCTCTCTTTCCGAGCTCCTTTGGGCCTGTTTGCTTTCTCAAGATCCATTTGTTTATTTCATGAACCTGTGATCCATTATTCTTGCCGCTTGGACTTAATGGTTTTTTTCTATCTATTTACCAACTCCTTTCCGCCCGTGTTGCTGTGCTCCTTCTTTCTTTTTGACTTCCAAAATGACCATCAATAGGGGTTACAAGCTAGTGTTCAATAAATGATAGGCATTAAACTGTAGGGAATTAACACGAAATTCCCAAACCTGTGAGAAACAAAATAGAGAAAAACACACGCCAAAAAAAATAATCACACACACAAAACAGTATTTACGTGGTTCGGCAATTTGCCTACGTCTATAGAATTACAGGGATTTCACTATTATTAGAGAAAAATACAAAGTGCAGTAGTACAATTTTTCTCCCTCTCAAAAAACTACATCAAGAAACCATAATCACCAAAACAATGATCTCTATATCTTGCGTACAGGATTTACAATGGGTTACAAAACGGACCAAAAATTTTTTCCCTCCACTCCATAGAGTAAGCCTCAGAAAATCTCCCATTCAAAATCACACAATATCATTTCAGGTCGAGTTGTCATTCGGATCAAACACAACTAGGTTCCAGAAGCCCAACATAAACTTGGACCGACTTGATTAATTAAATCGATTACTCAATGAATCAATATCTAATCTAGTCCAATTGTTTAATTGGATCGCTTATACGTGTGAATTGGTGAAGTCTAGTAAAAATTGATTTTTTTTTTTTTTTTTGCCACCATATAAAATTTGGACAAGTCATTTTTACCAGATCGATTTCATAATTCTAAACAATATTACCTTTTATAAGTCCATGGTTGTGCCATTTTTTTAAAATGAGGAGCATAATGAAAATAGGGGAATTTTATCATTAGGTTGATGCTGGACCTTTTTAATAAGACAAATCTTCAAGTTTAGCCTAGATCATAATCTATTGATGAGACTAGTCATCAGCTAATAGAATATGCATCATGCAACATGCATAAATACAACTTTCGAGTTTGAGACATGTTGTTGTTCGAAGAATTTGAAGGCAAGTAATAAAATTTTATTTGGCAAAGACTTAATTGCAATTTGATGACATTATGATTCTCAAAAAGAAAAGAAAAGAAAAAGTTTTGTGAAACATGACAAATATTTTAGAAAGAATTAATTTTAATTAGTAGAGTAAGCTAGTCATGTCTCCATATGTGCGTATGTATATAATCTGATGACCTGGGGTTTAATAACTAGTATATGCTAAAAACCCCCAAATCCTAATCCTAATAAATCTAATGCTGCGGCCTGCATCGGCTGCTTTTCTTGACGAAACAATATAGACTAGTTGCTCAAACCCAGTCGGAATCGGTTGCTGTTGCTGTGAAGTCATTGAAAATTGACTCATTCAGGTAAATCTAATCTTCCCCTTTTTCGATTCCTAGTTCTCTTTTGGTAGTCTGGCAATTGGCAATGACCTATATATCTATACTCCTCCTCAGAAGAACCACTAAACCCATCAAAAAAATCATCTTCCCAATCCCAAACCCAAACCCAACAACACAAATCCCTCATTTCACCCAAAACCACCCATCATGTCCATATCCATGTCCTCCACAACCCTACCAAAATTTTCACTCTTTTTCAACGCAGTCCTCCAAATTCCCCGAATACGAAATGCCTTCTGTCACCTGGGGTGTCATACAGGGCCGCAAAGAAAGGCTCGTTTCTCGTGTCATCATTTGTGATTACCTCAAAACTTTAGGCATAATTTCCGATGAGCTCGAACAACTCGAGCTCCCCTCCACCGTCGACGTCATGAGGGAGCGTGTCGAGTTCTTACAAAAGCTAGGATTGACCATTGATGATATTAACCAATACCCATTAATGCTAGCCTGTAGCGTGCGCAAGAACATCATTCCTGTCTTGGGTTACTTGGAGAAAATTGGGATTCCCAGGTCTAAACTAGGAGAGTTTGTTAACAACTACCCTCAAGTATTGCACGCTAGCGTTGTCGTTGAGCTTGCCCCCGTTGTTAAGTTCCTTCGTGGCCTAGATGTTGAGAAGCAGGATATAGGCTATGTTTTGGGCAAGTATCCTGAGCTTCTTGGGTTTAAGCTTGAAGGGACAATGAGTACTTCTGTTGCCTACCTTGTTAGTATTGGCGTGCGTCCTAGAGATATTGGTCCCATGGTTACACAGTATCCTTATTTGTTGGGGATGAGAGTTGGGACTATGATTAAACCGCTCGTGGATTATTTGGTTTCTTTGGGTTTGCCCAAGACAATTCTAGCTAGGATGTTGGAGAAGCGCGCGTACATACTTGGTTATGATCTTGAAGAGACTGTTAAACCCAATGTGGAATGTTTGCTAAGTTTCGGGATTAGGAGGGAAGCACTTGCTTCTGTTATTGCTCAGTACCCGCAAATCCTTGGCCTGCCTTTGAAAGCTAAGTTGTCTTCGCAGCAATACTTTTTCAATTTGAAGCTCAAGATCGATCCCCAAGGGTTTGCACAAGTGATAGAGAAGATGCCGCAAATAGTTAGCCTTCACCAACACGTGATTATGAAACCTGTTGAGTTCCTCTTGGCGCGGGCATTGCCCTCTGAGGATGTGGCCAAGATGGTTGTGAAATGTCCTCAATTAGTTGCATCGCGAGTTGAGCTCATGAAGAACAGTTATTACTTTTTCAAGAGTGAGATGGGGAGACCTCTGAAAGAACTCGTGGAATTTCCAGAATATTTTACATATAGCTTGGAGTCCAGGATTAAACCCAGGTACCAGAGGTTAAAGAGCAAGGGAATCCGGTGTTCCTTGAATTGGCTCCTCAACTGCAGTGATCAGAGATTTGAAGAAAGATTGCAGGGTGATTATATTGAAACAGAGAGTATAGGCCCAACATTTTGTATGGGTGGAAAGTTAGAACTACCAGGGAATGAGATTGTGTCAGATGAGGAAGATGAGAGTGAGGATGAAGTACTTTTCAGACGCACTGTATCTCTCTAGTTAATCAATTACTCAAATTTAAATGAATATGGTATTCATTTAGATTGAATTTTGTTTATGTTTTTTTTTTTTTTAATGAAATATAAGTCTTAGTTTCTGTTGTTTTTGAGTTATATACAGTTTATATTCTTCTCTGAATTCATTGTGTATGATTAATACTGTTAGGGATTTTATTTAGTTTTAAAGATTTCTCTACATGGTTACATACAAATCCTGTTAGGGTTGATTTAGTTTTAAAGATTGCTCTACATGGCGACATACAAATCCTGATAGCTATTTCACGATTAACTAATATATTAACAATTATCCATTTATAGTCAGCATTTTAAACCAAAGTAGTAGCATTAGGGGTCCATATCTCATAGATTTTGTTATCCATGGAAGATGGCTGCGACTGACAAAGGTGCAGGCAATACCAGATGATTTTAGGGCTCTGCAGTTTTGTACTTATAATAAAAAGCAGCAACCAGAACTTTTGGCAGTTTCTTTTATGTGTTGATGCTATGTCAAATGCAAGACAGTTGGCTTGATCTTTCCTGGGTCATATTTGATATGAGCAAAACTGCCAAATTTTCAATAATCATCCAAAATACTGAAAAGAGAAGGTAGTACCTAGTGAACAAAGATCCCACTTCTGTGTGGTCTAGAAAAGTATAATTATTGACCAAATGGATTTTTGATGCTTGATACCAGTTGCAAGGCTGTCTCACTTTGTTTTCTTCCTGAAATTGTAATATTCTTGAAGTTTGTTTGAATTGCATTTTTGGACACGGTAAGAGTTAGAATTGCATTTCTCTCATTAATTGGATGACAGCCTGTATATCCCAGCAATGGAAAGCAAACTTGAGAGAAAGCTGAAGTTTTGGGGCTTCATCTGTTCTTTTGCATGGTGATCATTTATTTTAATTTTTTGGAATATTGATTTTGATCTAATGTTGCTCTTTGTTATTAAAAAAAGAAAAAAAAAAAAAAGAAAAAAAAAAGGCCTAAATTTCTATATGCAGTTGCTAAGTTTCAAAGATAATTAGTTTTGGAATCAAATTAGTAGATCAATATTGTATGTGTAGGTATAATAGGGAGATTGTGGATCATTTGCTATTACACTGTGACCTGGCACATACTCTATGGAGTTATGTTTTTTCTTTGTTTGGTGGGTGACACTGTAGTGGGTGATTGATCTTCTGACAGTATGGAGGAATTGGTTTGGATGATTTTAGTCCCTTTATGCCTCATGTGGCTTTTGTGGAGGAAGCAGAATCTTCGCACTTGTGAAGATGTGGAAGTCCTGAGGTGCAATTGAAGACTTCTTTTATTTGCTCATTACTTGAATGATCTCGTGTATTAGGTCTTAAGTCTCTGTTTTTTGCTCTTAATTCTATTCATATAATTCTATAAGTAATATTTATGTACACAAGGTAGTCTTTTTCTTCAATAAAATATCTTGCTTATAAAAAAGAAGAAAGATTATTAGTTTTGAGTTCCTTATTCATTAAAAATGCTTTGCCTTTTGGTGTTTACCTATTCTGCTGGCTGCTATTCAAGTTCGTCTATAAGAGATTCTCTTTTGTCTAGTACTGGGCCATGTAAGTTGAAAGCTTTTTTGGACAGAGGCATATGACTGATAGAATGTTTATATAAAATAAAAGTTTTCAAGAGTTTTCTTTCTAGTTTCATAAAATAATTCTCTTCTTTTTTCCTAGTGAATCAATAGTTTTTTTTTTTTTTTTTGCAGAAAAAATGCATTATGCAAAATCCAAAAAAAAGCCTGAAGCCACATAATAGACTCCAAAGCACGGCCTAGCTCCAGATTCCCAAAATTCATTAATGCAACAATAGAACAATTGTTCTGTGCCTTTAATAACTTGGAAACAGATTTGATTACAAGTCATCAAACTATCTATTCCACAAACGGCATCTTTCTGTGCATCATAACCAGTGCTTCTAACTCTTGTCAACCCCTGCACTTGGTTCCGTATTACCTGCAACCAGGATACCCGTCTCTCTCTCTCTCTCTCTCTCCATTTTTGTTCCTTAATTCACCTGATTTATTTTTCTTTTCTTTATATTTTTATCTTAATTTTTCATCTTTCTTAAGAGGTTTAGTTCGTAAATTATTGATTATTATGTTATGGATGTTAGGCTTATCGAGTTGTGGTTAGAAATAATTTGAATAGAAAACTCTTCAATTTAGTAGCTATCTCTTATTTCCTGAGTTTCTAATTCGAATTATGGATTTGCTTGCTTGTTGTAAAAGATAATAAGTCTTGATGATTTTTATTTTATTTTATTTTTTTATACGTAGGTGTACCTTTTTTTTTTTAAGCTCAAGCTATTAGGCTATAGATAGAATATAATGGTAGAAAAGAAAAGAATACATGTGACCAATCTTGACTAGTCTGTTAAGGCACCCATCAAAGTAATCATTATTGAATATTCTTATGCAACTTCTGTTCCAATATATATGCTTCCTCCAGTCTTTATATTTGCTGAGGCAGATGTTGTTCTAGGTTTAATAAGTGCCTCCATGTGGTGGTTGATTGTCTAAATTTGAGTTTCTTTGATATTTAGTGATTTTTTTTTTCTCCCATACTCCTGGTTGCTATTTTTCACTAGGTTAGTCTTCACATCATTTTTTTTTTCTTTTGATTTTTCACTCTTTTTCTGCTGTTTTGGATGCTATTGTATAGTCTAATGTCATTTATATACATTTCTTTATATTAGTTAGTTTCAAAGCTGTACTGATACTATTTGATTTTTTTGCAGTGCCAGTTCATGAATTTTTGGCTTGAAATTTTCTTTCAAGAAAACCAATAACACAATACGTTTTCTTTTAGGTAAATTGTAAATTATTATGTGAAAGGAGCTGCTGGTGTGGAGGAATGGTGAATTTTAAGCAAAAGTTTAATACTGTTTTGATCTTTTTTATTTTTTTAATAATCAGTTTTGATAAATATTACTCATAATAGAATATCAGATATTTTAAGATGGGCTTAGATGCAAATAAAGCTGTTTTATGGATTTTGTTTTGAATTTTTCATGTTTTGTATTTGTATGCACTGCATATGTTGTTTTATGCAGTGAGAAATAACCATTGGCAGACACTCCAAGCACATTTTGGACATATTTACCATTCATTATTCTGAGAGAATAAGAGATATCTGCAAGTTTTCAAATTTATTATTGCTGTGACTACCTTTTACTATATGATGAATAGATTTTTGTGCGCTTTTCTTTCCTCTGTTTCCATTTATTTGTCATCAACAATCAAACTTGGTTAAAACTTAAAAGAAATGGAATTAAGAAGATACAAAAGCGTGAACTCATGGCTAGACCCAAATATCTTTTCTAGCATGGGGGCCCATCTAAGAATGCCTCCTGTACAGAAGGTTAGTGACTTTATGAGGCAATTAGGAATTCTGAGAATGGAACAATTTAATACGTGAAACAAAGCGTAAATTCTGAGACCAGGTTTCTCTTTGTAATAATAGTTGATTTGTCTCCAATCTGTCTCATTGTCATATAATTTCTTAGTTTTTGATGATTCAAACAAGACAAAAGGGTGGCACTGCCTAACACCACCCCCTTCCCCCACCCAAAAAACAAAAAGCTGGTTTATTTGTTCCTCCTTTTTCCAATTGAATTTATAGGGTGGTGGTAGGGCAAAGTCCAAGCTATGTTCTTCAACTGAGAGAGCTCTGTTTTGGTGGATGAGTAGTCTCTTGGCATTCTGAGAGTGGGATGAGGAATGGAGGGAGTGGTGCCATATATATTAATCTCTTAACAATGATAAGAAGATGGTTCTTGGGGTGGAATTTTTCTTATAATTTTTTCCATGGTAGGATCTCCCGAGTGTTATCTTTGGACATTCTAACTTGCCTCTTGTGCATCTTTGCCCGTCTTCAACACTGCCTTTTTATGATGATTAGATGTACTTGCAAGATCACTATCAATGTGGATTGTCCACGTTCTGTCGTTCTCTGTGTTTTGTCTTCTTGATGCATACATAGCATGGGGGCTACACAAACGTGCTTTTACATCTTCAGGGTACACCAAATATTATTTTGGTGTTATCACTGATTGTTTTGAAGAGGCTTTGGACAGGTAGAACATTTCCTTTTGTTGTTCTTTTCTGGCTCTAAGACCTCTGCTTTCCTTTTTCTTGATCTATTGTTGATCATCTATCTCTCTCTCAGAGAATCAGTTAAAACTTATAGTCTGGATGCTTGTAGAATAAACCAAGGACTGGTTACAGCTCTTACTAAGCATTTTTATAACTGCAAGATGCTGGATATGCTAGTCTTAAACGCCGAATGAGTGAAATTTTTTTAGGAAAAAGCAGATCCTTAAAAGTGAATCTAGAAATATTATATATATATATATAGCTAAATAATAATTTGTTTAGGTGACTATCCTCAAAAGCAGATCCTCAAAGTTTACATGGGTGAGTTTTTATTAATAAAATTATTTACTTATTAAAAAAAAAAAAAAAAACATGTGTGAGTGTTTTTTTTTTGTTGGTTACTATACTATAATAGTGCTTTCAAAGTTTACATGGGTGAGTTTTTATTAATAAAATTATTTACTTATTAAAAAAAAAAAAAAAAACATGTGTGAGTGTTTTTTTTTTGTTGGTTACTATACTATAATAGTGCTGATCAATTAAAAAAAAGGTTAGGTGTTTAGTATTTTTGTTCTTTCATTGCAAAGCTATATTGTTGCCTTGGTTTTACATAGGATAATTCCTTGTGGAATAACAGATCTTGTTTGGGATTTGTGAGGGGGAGATTATATTAGGATGGGAGTTGTTATTGCTATATGTAGGGGATGTCTTGATGGGGCAACTTGATGAGAAAAGTAACCTTGGAAAACCATTGCTTGGATCCTAGGTGAGTGGCAATGGAATATGGGAATTTTCAGACAGATTCACTTTGTTTAAATGTTTAGGATGTAAAATGAGGTTGCAGTAGGATGATGCAGAGACTCAAATAAATGGGATTCTATGAGAGGACTAGTTGGTCCTGCTCTAAATTCATAAGAAGCATATCACATGGAGCCAGGGGCTGATTAGGAGCCAGAATGGTATCCAAAGGTGAAAGTTGGGTATGTTTCTGATCATGACATTGTTTTGATCAGAGTTAATTAACTTCTCATAATTGTGTCTTGTTTTTGATGGGCTCGTGAACTTGCAGCTCCTGCAGCTTTGATTGACCCTCGTTAATGCACTGTAATGGGTTGAACATATATGCGTTTCTCTTGAAATTTCAACAAATGAAATAAATGTGGAGAGAGGAGAATCCAATGTTAAAGGACCTGCCTCTGCTTTCTAGTTGTTAGGAGATTGTTATTTTTGGTACCTCTCTAGTGGCAGCATCGTTGCTTTGAATTTTCAGGATTCCTGATAGAGGGAAGTCATGACCTAAATATAATTCGACTTTAAATGATCATTGCATCTATTTTATAACGTTAATGCCAGGTAAGTACCTATAGAGAAAAAAAAAAGTTTGTTCTTTACTCATACAATCTAAAACTAGGTGGTTTCATTGTGTTCTGAATTGGATTTAAAGCATTCCTTATACTTTTACATTGTTGGATCTCTTGTTGCATGCCTTTTTCTTTTCCTATCAATGGCACAATTTCATTTTCAGTTTTCACTTCTATGTTTCAGCATTTTCTGTGATAAGGTCCACCCACCACCCCCCACAGCGGCCCCCTTCTCCCCTCTAAATGCTTTTGAATAGCTTCATTTTGTAGGTGCTGGAAAATTTTAGAGGCAATGTCCACATGTTTGAGAAAATTGCATGACGAGGTGGTTCAAGCAACGCTATTGCCATTTGCAGGCACTTGAATAAGATGGCAATGTGACTTTGATTCTTTCAATTGATGGAATGCTTCGAGCTGTTTCTCAAGGAGCAATTGGAAATGCCTGTTGAAGCAATGACGACAAAACGGTGCTTATATTTTTTTCTTCATTCCATGTTTAGTTTATTCATTGATCAATTAATGGTTGACCAAGTTTACTCCATCTGTGAATCGTATCCAATAACCATACTTGTGACATTTTCCAATAAAAACTTATATATTGGCTATGAAGTAAATACTATTAGTGGTAACAACAGTGAATAATTGATACATTAATAAAATTGAAAGTAAATAAATAAAACAACGTGGTGGGTGATATTAAGCCACCATGGTAGAACACATTGAATTTGAGATTTTGAAAATTATGGAGTTCATAATTCATAAACCATGGTGGCTTAAATAGTGTAAGTTGTGTATGAATATGTCAATGGTTAACAGGAAACATGAGAGGATATAAATGCAAAAACCACTTTGTCTAATAGAATTACTTGCTTCTGTTGATGGCCGGGGAGCCAAATAATTTTATTAGTTAAACCCAAAATGATATATACACATGTTTTTTAAAAGTTTACTGTCACCAAAGTCTACTACTGTATAGTAACCCATGTGCTACAAAAAAGCAGTAATCAATATCACTATCTTAAAAAAAAGCAGTCAATCAGAGGCACGATACGATTTGTTTAACAGGTTTTTTTATTGACTCATTGTGTTTCCAAATGTTGGCTGAACTAATACTACTCGGTGGAATTTGCAATTAGTATGAAGAAGCTAAAGAATCTGTTATTTAATTTTGCCAATGATCTTTGGACCAAATGGCATGTCCTCTCTTAACAATGTGGAGGTTGAGGTCATGGAGATCAGATCAACCAAACATGAGTGCACTCTTTGCCTACATTAGTGATTGTGAATGATTTAAAAGAGGGATTTTTAACATTGAAAATGTTTCCAAGGAAAGTTATCTCCACCTCGAGTGCTTTGACCTATGTCTTGGTTGTCTTTTCCTCATGAGATTGCTATCCTCAACGCAAAGCTCTTTCATGTTTTAATAATGTCATAAGAATTGTAAAAAGATCTGTGCTTAAGTTATCCAATGCTTTTCTCAACACGCCTATGTAATTGATGGGCATCGTTATAATTGTTTTATAGGAGCATGTTGTGCACTTGAATTGTCCTTAATAATGAACTGAGGTATATTGATGACTTACATTGTCAATCACATAATCACAATGATGCCAAACATCATAGTTTTATTCATACACACACGTCAAACCATTGCAATGCGATCTTTCACTTGTCACAAAACACGTAAGAGAAGAAGAAGAAAATAAAAACACGTTAAAGAAGACATACTACATCCACACCGACTCCAAAAACCCAAACATTTTTAAAAACCAAATATGAAAACCACAAAAATTCAATCCCTGTCTATTCATACAGATGAGTGACGTTCCACTGCACAAACCATGACAACTAATAGGAAACAGAGATGACAGATTAAGACTAGAACATAACCAAATTATTACTATAAATCATCCAAACAAACCATCGGTCTTTAGAGGAAACGGAAGACATGACAGACTGAGAATTGTAACCCATTTGCTGAGTTCAAACTCCATTACCTTTAACTAGAAAAATAAAATAAAAATGAACCCATTAGATTCACGCACAAACTCCTTTACTAGTTCACATAGGAGAGGAGGGCGTCGGGCATTGTCAAAAAAAGTTGTCTATCTCCTCACCCCCTTTATGAAAGAGAACATGGGGCCATGATACGGCAGTTTAGACAAAGAACATTATATTTTCCAGGTCTGCGTGCAACTTGAAGAAATTTGGATCAAGTGATCCCGCTGAAAACAGAGATGATGATGTTGATGATGAAGAGGATGTTGCTGATGCTGGAGAATGCCCTTCCACCACTGCCTCATAGTATAGTCGCCCCCTATAGGCAACAAGGTCAGCATAGTACACCGGTGGGACCAGTGATACAGGTTTAGTGCACCGAGCAAAGGTGAAGCACATGTGGTATATGAGCTTCTGCAATTCATCAGAAGTAAATCTATGCTCGTCCCAGAGGACATAGTAGTGTGTGGGCTTGCTTGTCCCAAGGCTTCCATAGTGGCTACAAAGATAGAAATCAAACTCAAATGGGTGAACAATTGTTGTGTCCACAACTGTGCCAGGAGACACATTGCCAGTGGAACCCCCATCCCTCTCATTCTCCAGAAATAGACGAGTCTGGTGTCGTTTTTGGGCTACGATAAGTGTGATGGCTGGGGAGTATTTGATTTTTTGCAGTGCCGTCTTCAGTTCTCGCAACTCCTCATTGAGAACCATTTCAAATTGGCCCTCACTTACTCCATCACGGAAGACCACAATATGGTCTGGCAGGACATTATTTCGCTGAGCATACGATTGGACAAGCTCCAAACACATATTTCCAAAATCCAGAATCTTCTCCTTCCGATGGAGTTGTGGGCAGACACGTGCTGCATAGCGATTTGCGGCAGGCCAGTTCATGGTAGCAACAACAGCTGCAATGGATGGACTCGTAAGATTCCTAGCACTGGGATGATTAACATCAGCCCCCACGAACATTACATGGCCTTTGCCTCCAAAATGGGGGAGTGGGTCATTAAGCTCTACATTGCTGCCTCCAAGCTTGGCATTCATCTTGGTAGCAAGATTTGCAAAATACTGGTCATTCAATCTGCTGGTGGACAGACAACACTGCGTCACTATACCAACCTTGGTCTCAGAGATCCACTTCAAATTTTTGTAACCAGGATCCCTTCTAGACATCACACAAAGAAGAATTTGTAAATGACCTTTGCCTATCTTATAAGCCTCTTCATTAACACTTTCAAGTAGTTCAAGCAACACATCAACCCTTGAGAGTTTATTCATTGAAGTGGGCTTATATACGAGAGGCTCCTCCATGTGGATCCCCAGGTTTATGCACCGATTGATAAGCTTTGGAATGAAAAAATCAGGATTCAGCCTCGATCTATTATCATTAGAGCTGAAGTCAATAACACCCCACCGGTCAATTCTTTTGCCTTCCACAACCGATTTTCCGACAAGATTCCACTGGCATTTCTCTTTGTCAACTGTTACCTTTATCACTCTGCCATTCTGAGCACCTAGCTTCAACTCAGGTGGCCCAAGAACCCGTCCTCTAACTCTTGTCATGTTTGTGTTTACTTCCATTCCAAAATTTTGAGCCATTCCTCCACTGCCAATAGAACATAACAAATGAAATAATATTAAATAAAATCACCACAGCATTATTCAGACTGCATCAAGTGATTCGATGCAATCAATTAATGTAAGGAAATCCATGTCAACTAATGAATCCTGAATCTTAAAATCTTAAGATATTGAATATAAAACAGTTTTCTTTATAAGCCAGCACACGGCCAAATGTCTCGAGCTCTTCTATTTTCATCTATCAGAAAATCAGCAAGATATAGGAGATACAAGGTTTATCTGTCCCACATTATTAGTCCAGATATAGCAGATTACTTTTGTAAATGATCCATTTAGCTCTACATTACTCACACTTCAATCATCATACATGCCTATCATAGTTGGTGTAGTGACTGAATCAATGTAAGAAAATAATAATGATGCTTAAGTCACTGCTTAGTAATAATTGAAGGTGGCCAGCATGAGTTCATAGTATAAAACACAATCTTAATTTTTTTTATCAGTAAGTTATGCATGCTGTATGTGGCAGGCTTTGACTCATGAACTCATCCTTTACCCACATTTGTGAGACGTGGAAGTAACGTTTGAGTAGATAAGTTTTGTTGTATTAGATGCCCATGTTCATCAATTGAAGGGTAGCAGTGATAAGTTTGTATAGGTTTTCTACTTTAGTCTCTACTTGTTTTTTGCTGCATCATTATTGGCAATTTAGTTCTGGGAAGAATCTGATACTGGACTATTTGTGTTTTAAATTAAGATATCAAATGCCTATAAAAAACTTGGTGAAGAGTTAAGTAGCTTGAGAAGTTGAGGAAAGAGAAGAGCCTAAGAAAATGAGGAAATAGATTCTTGA
Organism: Quercus suber; assembly: GCF_002906115.3. NCBI lineage: Eukaryota > Viridiplantae > Streptophyta > Magnoliopsida > Fagales > Fagaceae > Quercus > Quercus suber. Next base: position 449,436 of record NW_027069626.1, on the reverse strand, counting down.
AAAGCATTGATAAAGCTTCAAGATATAAGTGTAATTGACTAATTTTTTTGTAATACTTATTAAACCAAATGTAATAGCACATTATGATGATTGAAATATATTAATTTATAATATTTGGTTGTTTATCATTTATAAGGATCTTATATATAAAATTTCGTTTGTTTCTCATTTATAAGGATCTTATATATAAAATTTTGGAAGGTTTTTCATGAGAAATGTTTAAACTACAATTCTCATCTTATATTAGAGCCAATTCAGCTTTCAAATAGTTGAAATTTAGAGAAATATTTAAACCTAACATGTTAACATACAATCTAAAAGTTTTCCGCCCATTGCACGGGTTAGCAATTAATTACAACATAAAAGCCAAGTGCACAATCTGTGAAGTTTTAGCCCTTCTCATGGCTAAACTATGGCAAATAGTAGGCTACTAACAATTTTCTCTATTCTCCAAATGAAAAAAGTGCAAAATTTATATCATTTTAGCATTTATTAAGTGTAATCATAGTGAAACAACCACCTACTAATACTAATGTCACTCATGCACCCTAATTTGTTGTTTAAATGCATCAACATATAAAGCAACAATAGAAGCTCCACGCTAATTACATGCTATCAAAATTAAAAGAATGAAGTTTGAATGCACATACCCACAAGGTCCATTTTCTGAGCGTACCACGCTGCATATCTCTCTCTCCCTAACCCTTGGTGGTACTAGTGATAAGTTCTTCAACATGATACCTGCATTTCTATCCAAATGCTCCTTTGGATACCTTTGCCCCTCAACTAAGACACAGAACTCCATCGGTACAGCATTTTTTTTATTGGCTTTTCCTAAATCCAAGCAGGGAATATCCTTGTACATAATATCCTTGCCATATTTCTCCCTGAAATAGTCAACAATTCTAACTCGCCTAGGTGGATTCTGGCTTTCTGGGTCTTCCTCAATGAATGATACGTCTCGTGTATTCTCTCTTGTTAACCCCTGAATTACGTACTTTTGTTTGGTTTTCCGGTGAGTCACGGTAACTTTCAGTCCCCCCAATGCATCCTCTACATCTCTCCGTAACCTTCGGAAATTATTTATATCAAAGTTTGGAATATGCTCCCAGAGGAAATCTAGAACTGACAATTTCTTCCGAAATGCCAGAACTGAGTAGTCCAGACACATTGTTAGACCCTGGGACGTGGACTTCAGGCTATGTTGAAATCCTCTAGATGCTGTGATGCCCCACCCAAGATCATCTCCTTCCCTAGGCTCTCTAGGGAAAAAACTCCGCCCAAAAGGTATCATGTGCCTGGATGGATTCTCCTTCATTACAACATCCATTCCTTGTAATACATCTCGGGGGATTGACAAGAGCTGCCCATTTAAGTAATCCTTCAACTTGCCAAACTTAAGCTCATTCACACGATTTATGGTAACTACATATGAACCACCCTTCATATCTCCTCCCTCATGGACTTCCACATCAATTTTTCCAGTGGGCAATGGTACGGCACTGAATATGTTCTTCTCACCATCATATACAGTCCTTGACAAGGGAAAGTGTGCAGGATCATCAGAAGATAATTTGTTTCTAATTACTGAAAGAACAGATTTTGATATTCTCACAGGTCGACCATTCTTGGGTGGCACTGTAGGTTTGACATCAACATCATAGTGCATTATAATAGTATTTGGGTTGAATTTGACAGGAAAATGATTGGCACGAAGTCCAACAGTCCGTATAGCAAGCACGCCACCTTTATCAGGTCGTTTTACAGGGATAATCTTGTCTGAATCTTCTGTAATTTCTTTTAATTTCAATTTTTCAACAACAGGATCTGTAGAAGGGAGAAAATGTTGTTAATCACTGTGGCTGCTAAAAAATATTGAATTCAAATTGCTCTGTTTTCTGCCATAGAAAGCATTTCTGTTGGCACATGAGATCAAGAAATTGACCATAGCATGAAAATTTTCAAATACAGAAGAAGACTGTATAATTTTCTTTCTTTTTTGAAGGAGGAAAGGGGGGGGGTGCTGTGCTTAAGCTCCACACATCAAAACCTCTCTAACTCTAACTCTAACTCTCTAAGAGAGAGAGCAATAACAACAACAGAAACAGCTCTCTCCAAAATAGATCACGCACTAGAGCAAAGCAAAGGCTGCCCCAGACAAATAAACACAGACATGCTTAACAAGGGTCCACATAGCTGCAAGTGACGGTATGGCAAATGGTCCAACAAAAGATAAAGGCAATGATGCCAAGGAATAATAATATTGTAATTAAGCTGACTTTTTAACTTAAATTTTTTTAGCACAGCATGCAGATCAATATGGGAAAAGACAACATCTTTCCATTAATGATCATTTTCAGTGAAGTCAAGAACAGTTGAAAGAGTCTAACCATAATGCACGTTTCTATTACTCGAATAGTTTCCTTCTAAGTTTAGAAAAGCTTCTAAAGTACTCAAATTCAAGAAAAAAAAATCATAAAGACAAGGAATCTGTTGAAATTTGAATATTTATAATAACTATAATAGTAAACTTTAAAAAATAATAATAGGAGTAATAGTAGAACCATAAACGGTAGACTGCACTACACATTTTCACCATAAATCCAATCTAAATATAATTATAACTTCTTGGCTTTAAAAGGAAGGAAATCTTAAGGAATTATGGTCAATGTGAATCATCGATATATTAAACTAAGCATAAGAAATAAATTAACCAAGGTGACCATTTTTACAAATGTAATATCATATTGATAAATGATAATTCAGTAAGGCAAACAAAAAAAGTCTATGAACCCCAAAACCCAATACACAATCATACACTTCATGGAACTTTTTCCTCATATAACACTTTAAATAATAATTCATAATTTCCAGATAAAACATCAATGTAATACACTGACAAGGAAAGCACATCCAGTACACTGATAAAATAGATAGGAAAATGCTAAAGCTTTTATTTTTCTTTAAAGTATATATATATATATATATAACAAACTAAAGTGTGAATGAATGAAACTGGTGTTTTAATTACTGTTGTTTTGTTATTATATCGTTAAAAGTTGACAAGTAAGTAAACTTGTATTATTGCTATCATCACTCTCATACTGTGAAACACCCATTACTATATTATATACTTTGCTTATCTTCAAGGGCATCGCCTCCTAATAGAATTTGATTCTAGACAAAAAAAATTCTTTGTTACAGAGAATCAACTTTAGCACCATAATTTTCCAAGATGGTTTTCCCAATTTTATTAGCACACAAAAAGAAAAGCAGAAAAGAGAAGAGATCCAGATCTAATACCAGTCACAGGAGGAGAAGGAGGAGGAGGCTGAGGCTGAGGCTGAGGCTGAGAAGGAATAGATGGGGCAGTGCGTCCCACTTCCACCCACTTATTATCACCCTGGCCTCTCCCTACTCTTCCTCCACTACTACTACTACCACCACCACCACTACCACTAGCACCACCAACCTTGCTGGCCCAGCTCGACCCCTCAGACGTGGGACCCACCCATTGACTCCGCGGAGGACCACCACCACCACCAACACCCACATGTGGCGGTGGCTGTCTTGGTTGTGGTGGTTGTTGTTGTTCCGACCACACCTGAGTTGCACCATGCGAAGGAGGACCCCTCCCTCCTCTTCTACCAGCTCCTTCTCCAGCAGCACTTCCCCTAGCACCACCTCTTCCACCTCTATCTCCTCCGCCTCCGCCTCTACCTCTTCCTCTTTCCCTTCCTCTTCCTCTTCCTCTGTACCCACCACCACCAGCTTCTCTTTCCATTGGATCTCGGGAGCGAACTTCCGACTCAAAAACTCGCTTCGCTTACCCCACTCAACCAAACAACACTGCTTTGATTTTGATTTGATTTTAGAGGTTTCCTCTCCTTTAGGTTATAGACAAAAAAAACAGAAGTGAAATGAAATGAAATGAGTCTAGGCGTTTAAGGCTGCAGTCTATAATAATAATTAAAATTGAGAAAAAGACGGAATTACCATTTTGGCGTTTGCTTCGTGCGAAGGGAAAAGACATTTTGGATTCGAAATTTCAAACTACAACTGTTTTGTTTACTGAACGCGTACGCTTGGTCAAAAGGCAAAAGACAAAAGGACACGAAAGGGATATGGAAAAAGAAAAAGAAAAAGAGGAGTTGGAGTTGGTGGGGGAAATCCAGAGTTCTAATTCTAGGAATTTCCAGAAGCTTCGCTGTAACCGATGAATACGGGGCGGAAAGTTGGAGGTGCTAACAATAACATTGTCTTTTTTTTTTTTTTTTGGTTGTTGAGAAAATCTCTATCCATAGTTGATAGTTCACACTCTTTTAGCTTAGTTTTTAGTTTTCTATTCTTTTCTTCTTCTTTTTTTCACCCCTATCATAGCATGCAAAGTAACCCTTTCTCATTTTCTTTTTTAAAAAAACAAAATTTTCTTGAAAAGTAAACAACATTAAAATCAAAACAAAACCAAAGCGAAAAATCAGCAATCTAGCACAGTCAAACAAAAAAGACCATCACAACCGCCCCCATCTACTCAAAACCAAACCTTTCATAGTCCGCTCTAAACAACTTTCAAGCCACAAGAAAATGTGTGAGGAGCATTTTAATATTAATTTAATTAAAATGAATAATATGACAATATAAATGTAAAGATACGTGAGTTAATATGAAAGATAAAGAGTTAGTGGAATGTTTAATCTCACGTTGTGTTGAATATGTTACTGTGAAAGAAAGAATGAAACAGAGTAATACAGAAATGAAGAAAGAAGATGACCAAAACGACAAGGTTTATAAGCAAAAGAAGAAAGGGAAATTAAAGGAAAATGACAGTGCTTTGCATAAGTGATTGACACGTGAGAGAGCATACACGTGAGAGTATTTAGTGCTGTACAGTTGTCATACCAGAATTGGTTAGTTTGTTAGAAGTTGGTTAGATTAGTTTTAATTGTTGCTTGCTCTGTAACCGTGTATATAACAGAGCATCAATGTAAATTAGTTAAATTCAATTCATTCTAATCAAATAAGTTTTGTTTTCACTCAAGCATTCTCTCTCTCACTCAAGCATTCTCTATAACCTTTTGATATGCTATCAGAGCTTGAATAGCTCATCAATGGCTTCCGCGTCTAACGCTGCTTCAGGTTCAGAATCTCTTCCCTCCAACACTTCTGATACTGCAAATCGAAGATCATAGAATCAAGCTCCTTCAATGGAAGATGTGAACATTAATCCTTCGAGCCCTTATTTCATTCCACCATCTGATGTTGTTCTGGTTTCCCAACCGTTGATTGGCCTAGAAAATTACCTAAGTTGGTCAAGGGCTGTGTTTCTATCTCTCAGTGGTAGAAACAAATTTGGTTTTCTTGATGGTTCGATTTCTACACCTGATCTCTCTCATCCTTTGTACAATGCATGGCACAGAGCAAATACCACTATTCTTTCATGGATGGTGAACTCTTTGAGTAAAGATTTGGCTACCAGTGTCATGTACATTCATACT